>NW_007377574.1:245445-315624 GCF_000475195.1 Diaphorina citri
TGTAAAGGTATCGGGTATCGGTATTTTGTATACTCTACAATATAGGTATTGTACAATGTACATATCTGCCTATATATACCTATCGCAATTTTGTATGCCATGTTGTATATTGTTTTGCGGTCAAACCTGAAGGGATAATAAAGGATGGAAACAAAACTTTTTTTCCTTCTCTTTTTCTTCTTCTTCTCCTCACGGTATCTCTTCTCCACCTTTTAATCCTTCTTCCTCTTATTTTTCTTCCCTCTTCTTCCTCCTTCTCCTCTTCTCTTTTCCCTCTTTCTCTTCCTCCTCCTCTTCCTTTATTCCAGTTCCGGGTGAAAGATGTTTCCTTTTCTTTTGGACGGGTAGTTAGGTATAAATACGGTTCAGCATTGTGGAGATGGGAGGAGGAGGAGGAGAGGAAGAAGGGGAGGAGGAAGAAGATGTATTAGGAGAAAGGATGAGGAAAAGGAGGAGAAGAAGAAGAAGAACAGGAAGAAGTAGGACAAGAAGGAAAAGGAGGAGGAAGAGAGGGAGAGGATGAAGGAGAAGAAGAAGAAGAAGAAGGAGGAGGAGGAGGAGGAGGAGGAGGAGAAGGGAGAGAAATATTTCACTAATTACGCTTTCATAACAAACGAAATAATGAGGACTGCAAAGGAGGCGCGGGGCGCGCTGAGAAAAACAAAGAAGCGCGCCGTGCGCTCTTTTCAATTTTAATTCTATTTTGCGTATACAGGGTGCGATAAATACTTTTGTTCTCTAATATCCGGCCTGTTAGGACCAGAAAATAAATACCTATCCGGCCCGAAGGACCAGAAAATATATTCTTTCTTTTCCTTTTTTTCCCAAGAAATTTAACAGAGGGGACTGGAACAAGAGAGAAGGAGAACAGGATTGCCGTTCCAAGGACGAATCTTATATCTGTTTAGGACAAAGTTTGCTCCAAGATAACTAAGATAAAGACTGGCTCCACCGTGCGGTAAGATGTTCGACTCGACTCTGAAAACTGTCAAACTATACGTAAAATTTCAAGGTTGAAAATTTGAGAGACCATGAAGAAAAAATCCCTGGAAGAATGAAATACCAAATGGGTTAATATTAGTCCAAATGAAAACAAACTGAGAAAAATTAAGAACTCGGTAGGTATAATTATATCAATGGAAAACATCGAACAGAAAATCCCGATTGGATAAGGCTGAGAGTGGACCACTCCAAGATAACCCACTCTCACCTCTTCACAAGAGAAGAGTGTCCAATGTGTCAACACTGCCAAGGACCCACGACAATCGAGCATATCCTGATCTCTTGTAGAAATATGCGTTTCACACCCCCAGCTTCTCGTCGGCCAGCATCTCAGACATTCTGAAAGACGACGAAGGAACCCTGAAAGAAGTCCTCCAGTTTCTTAAGAGAAACAGTTACCTGAAAATCCTGTAATATTTTTTTTCCATCACACATGGCCTTGCTGCTTAGAGTGTAAATAAATCAATAAAAATTTGGGAGGATTTAGTTTAAAAAATTTCTAACATCTCGATGACTGTATAATAGTATTAGTAATAGTAGTACCTACTTAATTTTATTGTGCTTTATTATTAAATTTTGACATAGGTATCGTGACAATTACAAGAATAAATTGTGACAGCACTACCACTAGTGACATAATAACGATTGACCATTTTCATACCATTAGGTCGACACTGTAAAAAGATATTCCAGGTTGAAAAAAGAGAAGAAGAAGAAGAAGAAGAAGAAGAAAGGTTAAAAATATTGTGATGAAATATGAGATGAAGTGAAAACGGCGAGAGAGAGAGAGAGAGAGAGAGAGAGAGAGAGAGAGAGAGAGAGAGAGAGAGAGAGAGGGGAGAGAGAGAGAGAGAAGGAGGAGAGGCGTGAATAAGAATGATGAGATTTTTTCAATCTAAAACAAATTCATTAAAATCTAAAAACAAATTTAACAAAAAGGGCAGAGGAGATTGAAAAAACTTGCAGCGACCTTTGAAAGAATTTTTAAAAAAAAAAAAAAAAAAAAAAAAAAAAAAATCTACTCCATCAACTAATGGCAAGTGTTTCACTATACAGGGGACTTAAAAGGTGAATGTGGAGGGGGGAGGGAAATGCCGACCCCAATGCAATTGGGATAACAACAAATTGAATGAAGAAAGAGGAAGGTACCTAACTCATAATAATTATTCTCTACTATTATTATCCCATAACTCATTATCTCACAAAACACAACTATCCATTATCTCATACGAACGATCATCATACTTCAAACTAAATTTATCTTTTGGTACCATACCAATATCACCTATATGTAGTATTTATGTAGGTATTATCATACTAGATTTATCTTTCCATACTATACCTAACTATAAAATGCTAAAATCATCAACATCATTATCGCTTCATTTTCACGTTATTTTCAAGAGCATGCACATAACTATCATCCCTCTGCACTAGGGGGGTTAAAGTGCCGTGGATGTAAAGAAGGGGTGGGAATTTACATTGTATTTGGGAGGGAGCGTTTACAGTCCACGTCAACTGGGAAGTCCGATGGAAGCGCATGGAGGGGAACCGCAACTTCTCAACTGTAAGTCGGACAGTTCTAAAACCTCTTATTCATCTTTGCCTCTTATTCCTCTTTGCCTCTTCTATTAATTTTTGCCTCTTCTTCCTCTTTGCCTCTTCTAATATTCCTCTTTGCTTGTCTTCAATATCTTCATCTTTACCTCTTCTTCCCCTTTGCTCTTTGGTTCTTCTATTCCTCTTTCCTTCCTATCTTTCTCTTTGCTTCTTCTATTCCTCTTTGCTTGACTTCATCTTTACCTCTTCTTCTTCCTCTTTGCATCTTCTCGTATCCCTCTCTACTAGATTTTTTGTTTGTTCTCTGTTAGTCCTCCTCTTTCCTTTTCTTCTCAATAGGTATTTAGCCAAATTCTTCCTCCCTCCTTTCTCTCATCTTCTCCCTTTTCTCTCCGTCCCGGCCTTCTCGTTCCCTCTCCCTCTCTCTCTCTCTCTCTCTCTCTCTCTCTCTCTCTCTCTCTCTCTTTCTCTCTCTTTCTTTTTCTCTCTCTCCCTTCTCCCTCTCTATTGTAACTTTTGCAATATCTCTAACCGTTTAGTCAGTATAGCTGAAAAACCGCAAAAACCCGTCGAAAACCGCCAAAAAGCGGTCAAAATACCGCTAAGCGTTGCATAGGGTATAGGATGAGGAAAGTAAAAAGTACGCCGTCATGTCAAATAAGTAGGTATGCTGCAAGCATATCGTGTTAGTTTGCAAAGTTTTAGTTTTTTTTTCTCTTTGTTTTCCCTGAATTTTCTTAGTTGTTTCTTTGAGTTTCTCTTGTTTCTTGTTTTTTTTTTTTTTTTTTTTTTTTTTTTTTTTTTTTTTTTTTTTTTTTTTCTCAAGTTTTCTCCGGAGCGAGAAGCTCTCAAGAAAGTGTCAGGTTCAGGATCTTCTAACAATCTAACTCGTGTTGTTTTCCGTCTAATTACCAGAAGAGTGTAGGTAAATTTTAGGTAAACTAAGTAAATAGTGAAGTAATTTACATGTTTTAGTGTCTAACAAAAAGTACCTTTTCCACAATACATAGTCTACACTAAAGTCGAACGACAATCGACATTGACTGGAACACCAAAGGGTTTTGGTGGGGGAAACACGGTAATGGCTATCATGGATACGGTAATACCATTTGACATAGGTAGTAAGTATTTTTAGTTTGTAGGCGTAAAAATGTAGGGCGATTTCGTAAAGGTACACGAGCCGTTTGATAAGTTCGTGGACTCGGATACTTCTTCTTGGTATGAAGTCCAAATTTAGGTGCCACTGCAAAGTATGTCTTGTTTTAGAAAGGTACTACACCAAGTTTCATTACATTCCTATTATTAGCCTTTGATTCACAGCTATCGATTGATGACGAGTTTGATAGGCTTTTTGAAATGGATGGAGAGATAAGTGGGCTTCCATAGAAGAGGGATGGGAATGAAGAAGTGGGATAAAAGCGATAGGTAATATCAGAGGGTGGGGGATTTTTAGTGCGAGGGTACTGTGGGACTTGTGACCTGAGTCTCACCATCTAGATAGGACTGGAGTGAGATTTACATAGGATCGACATAATTATTATAAGGCTAGACAGAAGAGGAAGGGAAACCCAAGATATGGGCCTAAACCGAAGAGAAAGAGAGAGAGAGTTGTAAAAATGGGATGAGAGTCCTCCGAGGGAAAGATAGCGGGATGTTTAGAGAGGAGAGGGAGGGGATAGGAGGGATTCAGAAGTGGGATAAATATCCTCAGGGCCAAGGAGGGCTATAGGGTCCTAGAGAGCGGAGCATTCGGTCCCCAATTTGGAAATTCTCTCTAAAACTGTATCCATACATAGTCGAAGCCGTCGGTCGACCTTCGATATATGTAAAGAATGTAATATGTAAATGCAGTTTCTTTGTGTTATTATGTCACAACTTTGGTGCTCACTGCAGCATTGTAGGATTTTTCCAATATCTCAATAAAAATGATCGACTGCATGTCTCTGATAAATGAGTTAGAAAATAGACATACTATGAGTGACTAAGCACGGGGAATGCTATGGAATGTACAAAAAGAATAATAATGGCTTCCGAATGTCAGGGTCACGAAATGGACGATTGGTGAAACTCAAAACTAGGAGCGATAGTGGCGCAGCCACGAAAAGGTGGAAAAAAATATGGCTGGATAAATTAATAATAAAATATAAAATACAATCATTATTTTATAATTTAACAAATAGAAGATATGCATCTGGGTAAACATTAAGAACGAATGGTCAATTCCTACTCAAAAATTTGTGAAAAGTCAAAATCTGAAATCGAAATGGCAAAAAAGTATCGTTCAAAGGCCGAAAATTCTACTCATTTTCCTCATGAGGCTGAGTGGGCCCCGCAACAGCCAGTCACGGTATCAATCATTTGCATGATACAAATTTCTTGGCCCCGCCGGGAATCGAACCCGGGTCTCCCGCGTGCAAGGCGAGTGCAGTGACCACTACGCCATGGGAGCTGACGCCATTCCCCCGGGAATCGAACCCGGGTCTCCCGCGTGCAAGGCGAGCGCAGTGACCACTACGCCATGGGAGCTGAAGATTGGATTTCCTCACGAGGCTGAGTGGGCCCCGCAACAGCCAGTCACGGGATCAATCATTTGCATGATACAAATTTCTTGACCCTGCCGGGATTCGAACCCGGGTCTCCCGCGTGCAAGGCGAGCGCAGTGACCACTACGCCATGGGAGCTGACTGAAACGAGGCAGGGAATCGAACCCAGGTCTCCCGCGTGCAAGGCAAGCGCAGTGACCACTACGCCATGGGAGCTGACACCTTCGATATATGTTGTCGAAGCAGTGTACGGTTTCATTCGACATCGATTGACGATCGATCAAAGGCGCGGTGTCGACTATTTGAGGACACAGCTCAACAGAGGTTGCTACTCCAAAATAGACGACGAGTTGGCCCTGGATAGAACACGTGTTCCGACTTCGATAGGAGGAGGTTTGGGCCAGGATTGGAGAAGGGTTCAGAGGAATCGACAATGAAAATCGAGTGGAATGAGTTGAAAGTTGAAACTATTCGAAAGTTCGTAAATGGAAAACTTGCTCCCAGCTTCCGATGTAAAGTTCGGGAAAAGCTTTGTTTCGAAAGCTCTTCTATTCAGAGTTTCTACTGAAAGCTGTTGTTGAGTTCAATGTTTTGAACACTTGAGACTTGAGAGAGTTGGAAAGTTGGGAGGGGTTTGGATTTTGACTCTTTTTGGAGTACTTGATACTCGTGGACTGCCTAGTTTAGCCCTCGTTAAGACTTATTAGAAATATTTTCAATCCATCTAAAATTCCATAGATTCATCCATTTACAGCTCGAAAGACTTTGAGCACTTGATAAATGACTGACTAACTCAACTTTGCGCTGAACTTTTTGAAATTGCATAATGCCTGCCAATGGCAGACAAACTTGGAACCAAAAAGTTGGAAAACCTTGGTTTCAAGTGTGTTTAGGCTTATACATCAACTTGAATTTTGGGAGAATGGAAGAAATGAGTCACATCCAAAATCCAGATTCAAAACACTTAGATACCTATACCGCACTCTCATTGTTAATGATGTCAATGGTAATTTATTGTGCATTAACACCTTGAAAAGCAATTTAAAAAAGTAAAAGCAATATTATAATAATTTGAGGCAACAAAAGAGCCTCCTAATCCACACATTACCTTCAAAGGGTCTATCCACAACACCAACTACAAAGGCCGAAAATTACACAGAAAGCAAGAACTGCTCAGAAAGAAAGAAAGAAATTCTATCCATAACACCAACTACAAAGGCAAAAAAATACACAGAAAGCAAGAACTGCCCAGAAAGAAAGAAAGAAAGGAAGGGGAGTATATGCTCAAATAAATTATTTATGAAGGAAAGTAACCCTCCCTATCTACCTCTACCTAACCCAACAGTACTTACCTCTTACCTTCCTACAGTACAAAGAAATAGAAAGAAAGAAAGAAAGAAAGAAAGAAAGAAGAGTATGCTCAAATAAATTATTTATGAAGGAAAGTACCCTCCCTATCTAGCTCTACCTAACCCAGCAGTACTTACCTCTTACCTTCCTACAGTACCTACGTCAGGGCTGTATTTAGGGTGGGTTGCCGAGCTCCATTTTTCTCTTTTAAAGTAATAATAAAAATAATAATAGTGCTTATTATACTGCTCGCATAGGACTGAAAAGTCCCTTTACTCCAGCAGTAGGCTACTACTATTATTGTGGTCAAATTCACAAATTATATTGAGGATAAAATTCCATACCTCGGCTGGGATTGAACCCACGCCCTCCTGTTTAACAAGCGAGCGTCTTGACCACTACACCACCGAGGTAGGTTGTAGACCGAACACCGAAAGTAGACCCACTTAAAGGAAGATCGGAACCTACCTACCCAAGTAGGTATCTAATTTTACATCAGGTGACATAAGAACCCATCTATTATGTAGGTAGGTACCTGATGTACCAGGTATGTACCTACATAATATGTATAATCAAATTTCATTCAGAAATTGTCACGCTTCTTACACAAGAGAGGATTCAAATTACCGTGGACAAAGAGATATCCAAAACGAATCACCATCAGTTACTCGTGCCAGCCAAGTTAGCTTGAAAGGAGGCGCGCCTACCTTGTAAACGCTAGGTCGCGGGTTCGTTGCTCGATAAGGGCGAATTTCATACTGAACAGATGATGTTCGTGCTTGCATGGCTGGCTTTCTCCTATCGTTCTCTCTTCGATTTCAGGACGATAAGAAATATGTTGTACCTTTTGTTATATCAAACCTAAATAAAAAAAAAAAAAATCCCCAAAGGAAATTGAGTTAAAACTCTGTGCTTTGAGTTCATTGTAAATGTAAGTAGAGCTTCAAGCACTATGTAGATGTAAATGCAGTTTCTTTGTGTTATTATGTCACAACTTTAGTGCTCACTGCAGCATTGTAGGTAGGATTTTCCCGATATCTCAATAATCCTAAAATTCAATGTTTACCTACCATGCTGGCACCGGTCGCTATGCGCATTTATATGTCATAGCTACTCATTTTCCTCACGAGGCTGAGTGGGCCCCGCAACAGCCACAGAAGGGGAGATTAAGAAGAAGAAAAATAGGGCATAAAGAGATGTGGGAGACAAAAATGAAGAAAGAGAGAAAGGGGGAGATAGAGAATTGGCAGAATGGACACAAAAAAAGAGGCAGAAGAGAAAGGAGAGAGAGAGAGAGAGAGAGAGAGAGAGAAGGATTAGGTACTAAAGGAAAAGCAAAAGAAAGCTAAACGGAATAGAGGAAAATAAGGAGTAGGTACTAATCTAGGAAGGGATGAGAGGAAGAGGAGGGGGGGGGGAAGGGGAAGAAAAAATTGAGGGGAAACACACATTCATGTGCTTGCTTCACACATTTGTTGCTCGTGTGATTATTATTACTATATTATTATCATCTTATTATTATGATTATTATTATTACTCGTGTGTGGAAACATATTGGACGGTAGCCAGTCACGATCATTAATCCCATCCAGATTATATTATTGCCCTCTCCCCCTACCTCTCCCCTCCCCTCACTTCGTCCCCATAGATATAATTCAGTGGCGTAGCCTGATGATCCATATTAGGGAGGAATGGAGGATAAGGAACAGTGAAAACTGTGACCCCGTCATCATTTTCCTAGGATTTAAACTTCTGTCGTTCTTACACCTACACATGCTTTTTTCTAGCGAAATACCTATAGGTACCTATTGTTATTATGTATTTCAATATCGGACGTAAAAGGCTGAGGAAAGTAAAAAAAGGGCACTTGAAGGACTCGGACGAAAAAAAGTGACTTTTTTCTGTGTTTTAGTGATCTAATTTGAAAAGTGGCCTTCAGTGCCCCGGCTGTCCCAACAGGGCCCTAACTATTTTGTTTCCTATATGACATATCGTGTTGAATGTGATTTTCCTAATTCTGATTTTGTAATGTAAATGTAAATGCAATTTCTTTGTGTTATTATGTCACAACTTTGGTGCTCACTGCAGCATTGTAGGATTTTTCCCAATACACGTGATAGTAAGGACAGGACGGACAGAATTTAGGTATCATTCTTTCCTCTCTTTCTCAATCTTTTTCTCTTCCTCTCATCGTCTATTCGCCTTTCGTACTTATTTCGTCTCTCTGCCTGTCTGTCTGTGTCTGTCTGTCTGTCTCTCTGTCTGTCTTTCTGCCTGTCTATCTGTCTGTCTGCCTGTCTCTCTCTCTCTCTCGCTTTGTACCTCCCTCTCTCTTTTCCATATCGAACTTCGAAATCTTTTGAGCCATAAATCCTGTCTCACACACCTAAGGTTGGACAACCCTGTTCTAACCATTACCTGTAATGGTATACCTCTACCTAGGTAGGTATAATAATAGTAATAATACTATACCTACATAATATTTCTCTAAAGTACGTATACCTACCTATAATGATCCTGTGTAGGTAGGTACCTACATAATATTTACCTATAAGTAGGTTTGTACATCAAAGTAGTGTACCTACATAGTTATATGTAGGTATGTAGGTACCTACATAGTTATATGTAGGTATGTAGGTACCTACATAGTTATATGTAGGTAATACCTACCCTTATAACACTGTACCTACCTAAGTACCTACACATAAATAGGTATTTGTGTGATGTGTGTGAGTGTGTGTTTGTGTTATTTGCCTTTTAACCTCCCCTTCTCTTTCTTTCTCTCTCTCTCTCTCTCTCTCTTCTCTCTATTTCCTCATGATGAACACCTTTGTCGCATGTATTAGAAGATTAAGCTCCCTCTCTCTCTTTTCTTCCCTCTTTCTTTTTCTCCCTCCCTTTCATCTCACCCTCTTTCTCTCCCTCTCTTTTATCTCTCTCTCTCTCTCTTAAAGCTTTTTACTCTCATTTTCATTCTTTTACCATATTTCTTTTGTTTGGAAACTAGGTAAGTTATATTATCTTGTAATGAACCTATATTTACCTCTCTTTCCTTTTCTATTGATCCACCTTCTCCTTTCTCTCTCTCTCTCTCTCTCTCTCTCTCTCTCTCTCTCTTCCCTTTTGTTCTAATTTTCTCTTTTCTTTCACCCATTTCTTACTTTTTCTTTTGAATATTTTTTCTCTCCCCCTCCTGCTCTTTCTCATTTTCTGTCGCGCTTTCGTCGTCTTATTCTCTCTGTCTTTCATTCACTTCTGTCTTAGATCCTGATCCCCTTAAAACAGGTACAACAGAGTGAAGGAAAAGGGGAAGGGATTTTTTGGGCTAATATTTTACCCACTACGTTAACATCAAATCCCCCCTCCCTCAGGGATGTAAAAATCCCTTTTTGAGGGGAAATATTTTCTAATTATAGGTATAGGTAGGTAGGTATATTTTCTGTTTGTAAAGGTACAAATTTCCCTCCTTACTTTATCTCATGTACCTAATCTTTCCCCTGTTTAAACTAGCGTTTTACAAAACCCAAAAATCCCTTCGCAAATTCAACCCCTCAAAAATTTCGATTTTAAGGGGAAATTCTTAATTTTCCAAATTCTCATAAAGCTGGAAATTCTGATGACTTTCCAAATTTTCGGTGATGAGGGAAGAAACAGGGTTGGTAAAGGTACAAATTTCCCTCCTTACTTTATCTCATGTACCTAATCTTTCCCCTCTTTAAACTAGCGTTTTACAAAACCCAAAAATCCCTTCGCAAATTCGACCCCTCAAAAATTTTGATTTCGGGGGAAATTCTTAATTTTCCAAATTCTCATAAAGCTGGAAATTCTGATGACTTTCCAAATTTTCGGTGATGAGGGAAGAAACAGGGTTTTTATGACGGAACAGTTTACCTTTGGTCCCTTGAAGGTGGGGAAAATATTTTCCCCTTAACCCTTCTTGTAGTGCTTGTAACTTTTTGGTGAATTTTGCTGTCACGGAGTTTTTCAAAATTTTGTCATAGAGATTTTTTTTTGTGGCGATTTAAAAGATATTGTAACATCTCAATATTAAGGGATTTTTATCCCTTACCAGGGATTTTTCGACTCTGTCTGGGATGTGGATGTGACACTTATTTCTACCAAACCATAAATTATAAAATCGGCCTTAGACGCTACGCGTGCAAATTTTTACTTTTTAATTTAGCAAACGAAGAAAAAGTAAAAAAAGGGAATTAAAAAAAGCGTTCAAAACAAAAGGAAATAATTACTCACCATATAAAACTCTGCAAGCCTCGTGGTTCTCTGTCTTTCCTTCTGCATTTTACGATGGTGACAGCTCAGACATAATAAAATTGCTGAAAGAGAATTTTTTTACTGCCAGCAAAACTATTTCTCTAGCCTGGCTCCCCTAAACAGTTCATAATCTGCCCCCATTGTTAAATGCTTAATGTCGTTAACCAGTAAACTAGAGTTGCTTTACATTAAACTAAAGTTGACTATCTTCAGTATCTTCGCTCCTCGTTTATTAACAGCCTTGGAACTATATTACCACACTGTAAGTAGTTGACGACTACTAAATCAGAGCTTTAAATTAATTAAAGTCGGTGTTTTTCTGGCGCACCCTGTATAGCTTTTATTGGACCTTTCTTGGGCATTTCGACATCCTCTGCTCGAAGTTCACATTTACCTAACGCGTAAAATCCACAATCTGCTACGTTCACTAAGGAAAGGCCACACTAGAATTCTCTTATCTTAAATAAATACAAATTTGGAAAAGGAAAAACAAAGAAAATTCAAAGGAAAAACAAAGGAACACTCAAAGGAAAAACAACATTGGAAATCTAATTATTTTTAATATCCCCTTAGGGCCTCAAGGGATGGAAATTGCCAAGGAGCCAAGGTAGGAGAAGAAAAGGAACCCAGTTTATTTAAATACATTCAACTTTTTCGTGTATAAATGCAGACTATATCCAATTTTTCCAGTGTATAAATGAAGGAAAAAAGTTTCCTCGTAAAAATGAGTTTTCAAATGGAATGAAATTATTGGTTGGAACGATGTTAGACAGGGTGTTCTCATTGTATTTCCAGAAACTCTAGAGAGGTTCGATATTTTTGAAGATATCTTTTCGAAGAATTTGAGGATACAACTTACTGACTAATCTACTCTGATAATGATAAAACTTCCATCCCAAATTGAAACTATTTGAGTAGGTATGAGAGCGTTGAATGAACTTTTTCAAATTACTTGTGCTAGAAAATGCTAATATCCTAATAGAGATGATTGTTTGAAAATCATGTGCCAGGTACCAACATACACGTTATTACATGTTTGAAAATCAAAAAAATATTGTCTTGGTTGAACGATAAAAAGCTTAAACGATAACGGTTGAACGATAAACGATAAAGATAAATAAAACGATAAAAAGAACGATAAAAAAATAGGTATTGTCTTGGTTTTTCTTCTCTCTTTCTCTTGCTTGTCAAATGTTTGGACACACTTTAAGGCTGCAGTTACACGGAATGCAATTTCATACGATTTGAGATATTATATTAGGTAGGTACTGAGACGGGTACCTATTTTAAGGTAGGTGAACCTGTCGGGAATGCTGACTTGGCGTGGCGTGACAGTACAAAATACCATCATATTATGTAACCTATGTGATAATGACGTGTATGAGAATTGCTTTATGAACCTCGTAATTATAAGGACATCAGATTGACGGTAGAGAGGAGGAAGGAAATGAAAGAGAGAAAGTTGGGAGGGAGGGAGGGAGAAAGAGAGAGAGAGAGAGAGAGAGAGAGAGAGAGAGAGAGAGAGAGAGGAAAATGTTTGTGAGTTCCTACATGTTACTGTTGGTGTTTTTTGAACTTTCCCCGTCTGACATTGTGTAGTAGGTAGGTACATATTTTACTTTCTATTTTTGATTACACTAACAAGTTTATTGATTATATCATTGGAACTCTTTGTGTATTCTTTGCTGGGGTTATTGCTACTTCATGTACCTACCTATGAACTTTCAATAATTATTTTTGATCTTTTGTTCGTACATTATTCTGTTGAATTTACCGATCCAAAAAACGTCACACCATTTATCATGATTATTTCACGCCCGTCGGTTTCCTCAATTTGGATTAAATCTGGTACCTACATATAGTTTAAACAATAACTGAGTCATCAGCCCGAACTGTTTAGTAGTCCAAGGCTCCAACTGTCCATTTAGCATAATGATTGAACGATTGAATGGGAAATTTTCGATTGATTTCCGACGAATTCTTACGTAGCACATCATCAGGCTTTAAGTATGTGCACATCAATTATGTTGTCCAAGTCAATATTTCATACACACACGCAATAAAAAATGGATTGAGAAATGAGGTATATGAATAAATAGGAATATAATTATGTACATCTTTATGTTCTTATGTATTTAGGGAGCGAGAAATAAATAGAAATATATGTACATAAATGTATATTATTTACCTATACGTATTAGGGAGCGGGGTCTATTTTTGACTTATTACTAAATGCGAATACAATGCCCCCAAAAAAGAGGAATTTCAAAGGAAAGATAACGAGGTATACAATCTGTGAAATAACGTGGATTGTGTAACAGGTGCTGAAATAATTTCAAATTCAGCAATGGCCCCATTTGTGTAGCTGTTCTGTTTGTGTTACGTATTAGCGGTATTAGCCCTTTCATCCCGACTTGTTTTAGGAAGAATCTTTTAATTTTCCTGATCAGGCATTATTATTTGGGCTAAAAAATAAGACCTCTACAACGTTTCATGTCCTCCTTGGACTACTGAACAAAGATCGATCTGGAGACAAAACCAGACAAGTTAGTCAAGTGAATTTTACTGACGTCTAAAGGTACCTTTACACTGGAGCAATTTAGGAAGCAACCGGCAACAGCAACCTGCAGCATGCGGCATTGCCGCGCCGCATGCGGCGTTGCTCTTCTACTATTATTTACTATTCCAACAATTCCATTGGTGCCTATATGGCCACCAGAGTTTTTGCCATTGAAATTGTTTGTGAGCTCCTACATGTTATTGTTGGTGTTTTTTGAACTTTCCCCGTCTGACATTGTGTAGTAGGTAGGTGCATATTTTACTTTCTATTTTTGATTACACTAACAAGTTTATTGATTATATCATTGGAACTCTTTGTGTATATTCTTTGCTGGGGTTATTGCTACTTTATGTACCTACCTATGAACTTTCAATAATTATTTTTGATCTTTTGTTCGTACATTGTTCTGTTGAATTTACCGATCCAAAAGACGTCACACGATTTATCATGATTATTTCATGCCCGTCGGTTTCCTCAATTTGGATTAAATATCTGGTACATAGTTTAAACAATAACTGAGTCATCAGCCCGAACTGTTTAGTAGTCCAAGGCTCCAACTGTCCATTTAGCATAATGATTGAACGATTGAATGGGAAATTTTCGATTGATTTCCGGCGAATTCTTACGTAGCACATCATCAGGCTTTAAGTATGGTGCACATCAATTATGTTGTCCAAGTCAATATTTCATACACACACGCAATAAAAAATGGATTGAGAAATGAGGTATGATGACTAAATAGGAATATAATTATGTACCTACATCTTTATGTTCTTATGTATTTAGGGAGCGAGAAATAAATAGAAATATATGTACATAAACGTATATTATTTACCTATACGTATTGGGGAGCGGGGTCTATTTTTGACTTATTACTAAATGCGAATGCAATGCCCCAAAAAAGAGGAATTTCAAAGGAAAAGATAACGAGGTATTCAATCTGTGAAATAACGCGGATTGTGTAACAGGTGCTGAAATAATTTCCAATTCAGCAATGGCCCCATTTGTGTAGCTGTACTGTTTGTGTTACGTATTAGCCCTTTCATCCCGACTTGTTTTAGGAAGAATCTTTTAATTTTCCTGATCAGGCATTATTGTTTGGGCTAAAAAATAAGACCTCTACAAAGTTTCATGTCCTCCTAGTAGTACTGAACAAAAATCGATCTGGAGACAAAACCAGACAAGTTAGCCAAGTGAATTTTACTGACGTCTAAAGTAGCGCGCAGACTGATCATACACTTCCAACACTTCAGACATTTCCGACAAATTTTGTATTTTGCTTCCTATGTTAAGTAATGGTAGTACATATGTCGGAAGTTTTGGAAATGTCTGATACGGATATGGTGTGCGGACTACCATTACTTAACATAGGAAGCAAAATACAAAATTTGTCGGAAATGTCTGAAGTGTTGTGTCAGACGGGGAAAGTTCAAAAAACACCAACAATAACATGTAGGTAGGAACTCACAAACAATTTCAATGGCAAAAACTCTGGTGGCCATATAGGCACCAATGGAATTGTTGGAATAGTAAATAATAGTAGAAGAAAAAAATACAAAAACTCTCCTATCCAAATAGATGGAATTCAACTTTCGAACCTCTTTTTATTTACAGTGGGAAATATTGGAAAAGTTTTCTATTGAGTTACAGAGTTACCTACCTCTTTATCTGCCTCCCCAGTCACCTAACAACCTCAGGGTTCACTTTGCCCTCTATCTGGCTACCCCGGTTTGCCCTACGTTGATTTGTTTACCGTTACAGATAAACAGGGTGTCCACAGAAACACACTCTTGGTAACTTGGCTTTGAAATAACAGCTGTGAGCTTTTTATCGTTCAACCAAGACAATTTTTTTTTTTTTTTAATCGTTCTTTTTATCGTTTTATTTATCTTTATCGTTCAACCGTTATCGTTTAAGCTTTTTATCGTTCAACCAAGACAATATTTTTTGATTTTCAAACATGTAATAACGTGTATGTTGGTACCTGACACATGATTTTCAAACAATCAAACCCTCCTCGTCTAAAACTTTCTGCTAAAGTTTTAGACGAGGAGGGGTCAGCTCAAAGTTTATAAAAAAAAAAAAGAAACGTTTGAAAAACACCGAGAACGGAATTTTTTCAACAGGTCTGATATGATATATCCCACGTTTGAAAATCATGTTTCTGTGGGACGTATTGTCCCTTTAGGGGTGAAAGGGTTAGAGCTGCACTGGAAATCGGATGTGTAGCTTATTGCAAATCAACAAAGCGAATTACAAATGAGATGCAAATAGAACCATTTGAAATTCCTACAGGGTAACAGGGGGGATTGCTCATTCTCGAAATAGGGTCAACATTATTTTCTCATTATAGGGATGTGGTCGGTATAGGCCTATAGGGTATAGCTGTTTCTCAGAACAGGCTGGGTCAATATTGCGCTCATATGTATGTAAAGTACACATAGATAGTTTAGTCAGTGTTGTACCTAGTATAAGCAAAGCGTAAAGTTGGAATGATGTGGGCGAACGTTGCCAGATACTGAGAATTTCTTTACTCAGTCCTCAGGCAGCAAATGCATCCTCTACAGTTCGTTTTTTTTTAGATTCCAATGGTCTGCATCAGAGCAATCTACATTCTACACTATACTTAGACACCTGACACCTACAAGGGACAATTACTCTGATTGCTATAGTTTCCCTCTGTAAATAATTTTCAATAATAAAAAGATACCTCTACAATTGAGTAGCGAATCCTCTTTGATTCTTTGCGAAGGTTGTCTCGTAAAAGGCAAAAATATCAAAAAAGAAAGAGTTGACTCCCGTTGGAGTGGGGGTCAAAACAACAAGTGTTTAGGTACTTAAATATTTAGTAGGCAGAGTAACTTTAGTTGCTTGGTACCTTCCTAAATTCGTTCTTTTTCGAAAATTTCAATTTTTTCTCATTTGAATTTTGACCAAAAGGGTGGTATAGGGTATAGCTGTTTCTCAGAATAGGCAGGGTCAATATTGCGCTCATATGTATGTAAAAATAGAAAGTAATACACATACATAGGTAGTTTAGTCAGTGTTGTACCTAGAACTATGTATGTATAAGCAAAGCGTAAAGTTGGAATGATGTAGGCGAAATTGCGAAAATTGTCAGATACTGAGAATTTCTTAAATCAGTCCTCAGACAGCAAATGCATCCTCTACAGTTCGGTCTTTTTCAGATTCCAATGGTCTGCATCAGAGCAATCTATATTCTACACTACTTAGACACCTACAAGGGACAATTACTCTGATTGCTATAGTTTCCCTCTGTAAATAATTTTCAATAATAAAAAGATACCTCTACAATTGAGTCGATAAATGGATCATTTTACGGAAGCCCTTTCCCTAGTTCTTTCATAATCATTTCCTACTCTTCCTTTAGCTACGTTCCCTACGTAATTCCTTCTACTATGTCTATTCTTTTCCTTGAATCTTTTGCTTGGCTGTGTATAATAAAGGATATGGATTAGTGATCATCCGCAGACACCACGACCTCGGCCTGGAAGTCTGATCCAAATATTTGAGCGAGATAGGTATGAACCCCGGATACGGCAACTGGAGAGCCGGATCTTCCTCCTCCTCTAGCTCCTCCTCTTCATCTTCCTCGTCCTCCTCCTCTTCCTCTCCTTCGTCTTCTTCCTCTTCGCATCCTTGATCCAAGTCTTCGAAATCAGAGTACTCCTGGATGTCAGACTCGGGATCTGATTGGATGTTGCGGCCACCTGGATAGCCGCGGTATTGTTTGAGTGACATGACGCACTGGGTTTAGGTTGGATGGTCAATTTGGGTTGACGTCAAATCGGGTTAATTAAGGTCAACTTTTGGGATCATTAAGGTCAATTTGGGTCATCAAAATCAATTTTATGTGAGGTTTGGAATCAATTTCAGATAAGATTCGTACGGATTTTGGATAAGGTGAGGTTTTTAGATTGCTTTTCAATAAGATTCCTACGGATTTAGGTTGAATTAAGGTCAATTTGGTTGACAAAATCAATCTTAGGTAAGGTTTGGTATCAATTTCTGATGAGATCCCTACGGACTTTTATGTACATTTGAGATTTTTTGGGGAATGTTAGGTTAATTTGTCTTGAGAATCTAGGTTTTTGGGATTAGAACTGTGCATGGGTTCAATGTTTCGCAAAAGGTTTACCGCCCGAAATAAAAACTATAAGTAGTTCTTCGTAAAACACTAGAAAAATCCGAACGACCGTACCCGAAAAAAAATTAATCACATATTATCTCTCTTTCATTAAAAAATAAAACTCAACTTGATTATACCTAGAGATTATTAAGTACCTTTAGTATTTTGGTAACAAAAGATTTTACAAATTCATTAAACTATTCCTCTCTAATTACACTAATCACAGAAGGGATATTTAATTAATAAATTAACTGATGGATAAAAAGTTAAGTATCATTTATTACTGATGGATAACATTATTTACAAAATATCAGGAAAACAATTTCATTTTAGTATAAACTGTTTATATCACTTCAAAAAAAAAAAAAAATGAAAAATAATAATACTTAATAATAATGTTATGAAGTTGATTTTAGGATCTATTGTTTGTTCTCCAAATTCAAATTCCGTAAGGACGATATCCTCTGCAATTGAATGAAGAGGATTCTCATTTCAAACTCTTTCCAAATGGGCTTTCTGAAACATAAGAAAATATAGATTATGATAAAATAGGGCCAAGATATGACACCTAATAACAGGCTATGGTAGCGATAATGATAACGACTATATGATTGAAAGTCCAAAAAGAAAAGATCCGTTAAGAGAAAGGGAAAATCCAATGGGAGATGAAAATAATGATGACCCATTGATGAAAATGATGGCCCATTGATGAAAATGATGGCCCATTGATTGGTCCTAGAAAAACATCAATTTGTCCAAGATATTAGATAATCTGATCCAAGTTTTACCTACATATTTTACCAAAGGAAACTATAAATTACAAATTCAGTTCTTTTCTTCTTCAAAACTTGTCAAAATTTTATTGTTCAAAACAGGACGACTTATTTTACCTTTATTATGACGGTTATGGATACATAGGTGTAATATCTGACAATGCTGTCATTTCAGAAATTTCACATTTTGACATTTATTTATTTTCTGCCTGCTGGAGAGTCGTAGTCGCCGTGCCGTCGGACCGGACGTCCCCTCCCCTCTCCTCCCCACTATGGGTATCATCCTATCATCATTATGAAATTTTAAGAAGTGGTAAGGGACAAAGGATATACAGGGGAGATTGAGAGGGGAAATAACTTTGGTGGAGGGGAAAAGAAGTTAGCTATTTTTCAGGTGAGGGGAAAAAGGCAACAAAGGGTTTTTTTTTAGGCGGTAAGGGATAAAGGGGAAATTGAGAGAGGGGAAATAACTTTGATGGAGGAGAAAATAGGGGGCTGTTTTTTTCCGGGGAGGGAGGAGGTGTTACAGAGGTTCTTATAGGAGATAGGAGGTGGAAAGAGATTGAGGTGAGGGGAAAAGGTGATGAAGGGATTTTAAGAAGTGGTAAGGGAAAAAGGATATACAGGGGAGATTGAGAGGAGGAAATAGCTCAAATGGAGGGGAAATTGGGTCTGTGTTCTAGGGGAAAAAGTAGGTGTTGGGGAGATTCCATGGATATGGAAAGGGACAAAGGGAGATTGAGAGGGAGATAGACTATGGGGAGTGTTTAGGAGGTGAAAAGGAATAGAGGGAGGAGATCGAAGGTGATGGAGGGTTTCTTAAGAGGTGGAAACGGAGGGGAGATTTCGGAAAAGGGATAAAGGGAATTTTGAGGGAAGATAGAGAGGGGTAAGAGGGGGCGATAACTTTGAAACAATTTATCCAAGTGGAGGGGAAAAATAGTTTTAATTGTAATTTATTTATTTTCACTTTGCTGTAGTTTTGTGTCTAACGTTGGCTTTTGGCTTCGAACCATGTGGTGTGGTGGTGGTGGTGGTGGTGGTGGTGGTGGTGGTGGTGGTGGGGTCAATTTGGGTTAATTAAGGTCAACTTTTGGGATCATTAAGGTCAATTTGGGTTATCAAAATCAATTTTATGTGAGGTTTGGAATCAATTTCGGATAAGATCCCTATACGGATTTTGGATAGGTGAGGTTTTTAGATTAATTTTCAATAAGATTCCTACGGATTTAGGTTGAATTAAGGTCAAATTTTGGTTGACAAAAGGAATCTTAGATAAGGTTTGGGATCAATTTCTGATGAGATCCCTACGGACGTTTATGTACATTTAAGATTTTTTGGGGAATGTTAGGTTTATTTGTCTTGAGAATCTAGGTTTTTGGGATTAGAACTGGGTTCAATGTTTCGCGAAAGGTTTACCACCCGAAATAAAAACTATAGTTCTTCGTAAAACACTAGAAAAATCCGAACGACCGTACCCGAACAAAAATTAATCACATATTATCTCTCTTTCATTAAAAAATAAAACTCAACTTGATTATACCTAGAGATTATTAAGTACCTTTAGTATTTCTTTATTCTTTACTACCCATTTTACAAGTCCTTTTTTTTCCTCCTACACCTCTTCTTCTTTCTTCTCTTCCTTCCCCTTCTTAAACTCCTATTCGTTTTCTTTACCTTCCTTTCCTCCTGCCCCTCTTCTTCTTTCTTCCCTTTCTCCTACCCCTCGTTTTCTTTCTTCTCCACCTCATTTATTCTTCTCTGTTTTCGTTACCCCTTTTAATACAAGCTATTCCTCCTCCTCTTTTTTCTTTCCCTCTACTTACTTTCCTCTTCTCCTTATCTCCTTTTACAATTTTCTCCTCTCCCTTATACATAACTCTTCCTCCTATTTTTACTCTTCTCCCCTCTTCTTTATACTTCCTCCTCTCTTCTATTTCTCTTCCTCCCTCCCACCGTCTTGTGTCAACTATAATTTCTTCTTCTCAACTTCTTTGACTACTTCTCTATTCTCTTTTTTCGTCCTACTTCTCTTCCTCCACCTCTTTTTCCTTCTTCTAACTCTTCCTTCTTTTCTTCTGTTTTCTTTCTTACTCCGGTCTTTCTTCCTTTTCCCTTTTCTGAGGACATTCTTAACCCTCACCTTTCCTGTCTCCTCTTCTTCTTCTCTTACTTCTCCTCCACGTCTTTCTCTTTTCATCCTTACTTACCTAATTCAACCGCCTATTATTTCTCACGTCTTCCCTCCCCACACTCTCCCTTTTTCTTCTTCTCCTCTTCCTCCTCCTTCTTCTTCTTGATTATTTTGGGGTTTCCGTTACACTCCATCATCCTAACTCTCCATACCCTTCTCTCTCCCCCCTCCTTCCTTTCCTCTCAAGTCTTCCTCGACCTTATCCATCTTAGTTTTGGTCTCCCTTTGTTTCTCTCCCTCCCCACTTTCTCCCTTTCTCTTCCCTCCCCACTTTCTCTCCCTTCCCAGTCTCTCCTTTTCTCCCCCTCCCCACTTTCTCACTTTGTCTTCCCTCCCCACTTTCTCTCCCTTCCCAGTCTCTCCCTTTCTCCCCTCTCACAATATTGACCATGGAATTACCACAAGAGGAGAGGAACAACATTAAGCTTCTCCTAAGAACTGCAGAGGTTTACGAATTTGTTTACACAATATTTCCTGTCTAAATAACCCTCAGACCTCTTTCCCCAACAATAAAGTGCTTACCAACCCTCTCCTGCCTCCTCAGACCACTTTCCCCTAAATCTTTCCTAAGTCTTGCCTACCCTCTCCTGCTTTCTCAGACCACTTTCCCCTAAATCTTTCTTACCCCTCTTTATAATAAAATTCCTTTTTTTATGAGTCTTACTCTTCTCTGCGACCAGCCTCGGTGGTGTAGTGGTCAAGACGCTCGGCTGGTAATCAGAAGGACGTGGATTTGCATAACAGTTGTTGTTGTTTTCAAATGCTCGGAGTTGACTATTAGGTCATTTTCCCTCGTGCATCCCAATACTTTGCTACCAAGTTGTCGTTGTTTGAAAGGCCAGGACATATTAATGGATGTTCTGCGTTCATAATTGCTTGCAGATTACATAGTGGGCAGATGGGGGTGTCTTTACAACCTATCCGGTGTAAATGTTGCGCAAGACAGTCGTGTCCTGTCATAAGTCTAAAGTTGGCAACTGCTGTTTTTTTGGATCAAAATTCATTTGCATAATAGTAGACGACGTAGTCTTTTACTGGAGTAAAGGGACGCTTTACACCCATA
Organism: Diaphorina citri; assembly: GCF_000475195.1. Classification (NCBI taxonomy): domain Eukaryota; kingdom Metazoa; phylum Arthropoda; class Insecta; order Hemiptera; family Psyllidae; genus Diaphorina; species Diaphorina citri. The sequence goes on from NW_007377574.1 coordinate 266,913, forward strand.
TTTATGAACAAAATGCTGGCTCTTAAGTTCGTGCTAAGCATAGTCTCAAGGCATTTGATTTGAGAATTTGCATAATAGTAGACGAAGTCGTCTTTTGCTGGAGTAAAGGGACTCTTTAGTCCTTGCATGAGTGATAAATCAGGAACTGGTACATTCAACGATTTCCAAAGACAATGTCCCCGAAATTGAAGGGAAATGTATCCATGTTTCTGTGACCCTGTCCAAGATCAAAAATTTAATTCAGCAGGTCACTTATCAAAAATTGATTGAATGACAATAGTAAGTGACCTCTTAATTTCAAGAGCAACTTTCGCATTTCGTTACTTATGTAGGTTTCGCCAAATGCAATATTCTGCTGACGGCAAAATCCATTTGCTGACGACTAAATCCATTTACTGACGACAAATCCATTTTCTTTGTTCTAAGGACTCTCTAGGGAACTGCACTTACGTCACAACTTCTGTGCATAACAAATTAGAAGTTTTTCTTTCACTATATTTTTTTTATGTATTCTACTATTTTATGTATTTCGTCCATTTTGTAGGTATATTTTATGTAAGTTTGTCTTCAACTTTTTTTATGTATTTCCTTCATTTTCTATTATTTATGCGTTTCTTTCCGTATTTCATGTATGACTGTACATATTTTTTCCTCTTTATATAATATTTATGTACCCATTACATAATTCTTACAGTATTTTATTATGTTATCCATCAGGTACTAATATTATGCATATCATCCCAGGTAGGTAAGTAGGTACGTCTATAATTCTACATAATAGATCTTTCTTTTCTTTCTCTTTCATCAATAATTCTAAATTGATGTTTATTTCCTCTGATTTTCATTTATCTGTTTAGTTATTTATGGAAAACATTTTACAATACAGAAATCTTCTCCTAAGCTCAAATAATGCTCAAATAGAATGATAGATACTTTCATGTTTGTTCTGTTATCTTCAGTCTTCCATAAACCATTACATCCACGACATTTTCCTTCATAAAACATGTAGTTTATTATGTAGTATGCCATCATTTATATCCATATTTCATATCTAAACCTCTTGAAAGCGAAAAAAGCGGAGACAATTTGTGAAGACAACAGTAGAGGCAGCTTCCAGCCTCTTGGAAAAGAGTTGAAGACACAATATCAGAACATTCAATCTTTCTCTCTCCATAAGTTTCTCTACTTTGCCCTTCTTCTTTACCTTCTTCTTCTTCTTCTTCTTCTTCTTCTTCTTCTTCTTCTTCTTCTCCTCCTCCTCCTCTTCCTCCTCTATTGTTTTCTTTTTCTCTTCTTTCTCCATAACAATGCCTCTTCCTCTTGGTTTCTCTATTTCTCCACACAATGTTTCCTTAGGAATGTCTGTCTTCTCCACATATTTATTATCATGGTTGCTTGTTCGCAAACATGAGTCGTTCTGTGGAACGCCAAGAGCCTTGTAGGCCCCGATTGGCATTTGGGTCTTTGGTTTTCCCATATTAGGAAGTCTTTTCTTTTTCTTTCTGAATATGTTAGTGCTAAATTGCTAATACATACGAGTAAACTGTTGGAGATTTTTGACTATACTCCAAGTGTGACCAGCTGTTCCTTTTTATATTATTGTTCTCAATTTATTTGCTTTTAGTTGCAACCACAAGCTTGCTAATGTGACCAGAGGCTTATAATATTCTCTCAACTCATTTACTTCTTATTTTCCTGGCGTTTTACTTTGACATCCTGCCTTTTTCTCGGAGTTCTCTGTCAGGACATTTTTTCTCTCGCTCTTGACCCCGATTGGCATTTGGGTCTTTGGTTTCCCCATATTAGGAAAGTCTTTTCTTTTTCTTTCTGAGTGTGTTAGTGCTAAATTGCTAATACATACGAGTAAACTGTTGGAGATTTTTGATTATACTCCAAGTGTGGCCAGCTGTTCCTTTTTGTATATTATTGTTCTCAATTTATTTGCTTTTAGTTGCAACCACAAGCTTGCCAATGTGACCAGGGGCTTATAATATTCTCTCAACTCATTTACTTCTTATTTTCCTGGCGTTTTACATTGACATCCTGCCTTTTTCTCGGAGTTCTCTGTCAGGACATTTTTTCTCTCGCTCTTGACAAGAGAGACATAACAGAGAGAAGAAGTACCCACCCATCTGTCTCCCAGTCAACATTACTACACCCATAACTATATAACGGAAATGTATAGGTAGGTAGAGTAGGTGATGGGGGTAGGTGGGTGGGTGGGTAGGTAGGTAGGTAGGTAGGTAGTACGTACTCACTCGTACATAGAATAGAGAGACGAAGACATCTTACGAAGGACAGCAAGAGGGAGAGAGGGGAAAGGAACGGAGCATAAGGGTGGATACGTTTGGGGAGGGGGGAGAGATAGAGGGCTGAGGGATCAGTAGCAAAAGAGAAGGACGGGGAGGGAGAGAAAATGAAGGATGAAAAGGAGAGAGGGGGTTGGAGAGAAAGATTGGAAAAGTGGAAGAAGGAGAGGCATATAAGGCGGAGACAGATAAAATGAGGATGAAGAATAGAGGGGAAGGACGGAGACGGAGGAGGGGAAATAAAGGGAGGGAGGGAAATATAGATACATGGTAAGGGAAGAAGAGGGAGAGATGAAGTGTTAGGGTTTGACGAGCAAGGAAAAGGAGGGGAGGCCGGGAGGGGAAGGAGAAATAAAGGAAGGGTGAGAAGAGTAGGAGAAGGAGAAACAGAGAAGAGGAAAGAAGGAGAAAGAGAGAGAGGGGGGAGGGACTAGAGTAAGAGAAAATCCATGTAACTTGATGTGAACATAAAAGGAGAGATCTAGGAATGTTAACCTACGTTTTTGAACTGTAGTCAGGTTTGAATTCTTTTTTACGTAGCGTAGGCCCGTCAGACACGTTCTGAGTAGCGTTATGACAGATTTGTTCAACCCACAGGTGTGGGATCAATATTTGCCAGGTAGACAGAGAGGGAGTTAGGGAGGGAGGGAGAGAGAGAGGGAACACTATACATACTCGCCGCTGATTTAGTGAGGATATTTAAACTTTCTCTCTTCTTCCTTCTCTCCCTCTCTCTCTCTCTCTCTCGTCCTCTTTTTCTTTATTTTTCTCTTTCTCCCTTTCTCTCTACATCTCTTCTTACCTCTCTTTCTCTCTCTCTCTCTCTCTTTCTCTCTCTTTCTCTCTCTCTCTCTCTCTCTTTCTCTCTGGTAGGTATACTTTGTGTATTTAGTCGGAAAGTCAGGGCATTATCTAGGTATTTTGTTGATTTTTTGAGGGATTTTGTTACCGATTAAAATTAAAATATAGCTACTCAATTGTCCTCAAAAGGATAGGTGCACTCCGTCCTAAACACATAATGTTCGTTCTCGGAACGGCTGGCTTTCTCCTACCCCGTCTTCCTTTTCTCTTCGATTTCGGGATGATAAGACCTCATCAGAAGTTATGATTCCCTCCATCAAACCTTTTGATGAAAAAAAAAAAAATCACAGACTTGGGTTTACTGGAACTGAGAACTACAAATTTCAATGTTGCTTTCAGGGATGGTCTCAGAGAGGATTTTATAAATTCTCTGAGTCCATGCCTGGGTACCCGGATTGGATTCAAGGTAAAAGGGAACCAAGGGGGGAACTTTGCACCACAAACAGCTCTTAACGCACATATTCACATAAACAAACAATCTCGAGAACTTTAATCTTTTAAAGCTCTTTGGGCTGCTAGTCCCATCATTTTATCTCTACAAATAGGTACAGTTTCCCCAAAAGAATATGTACGGACAGTTTCCCCAAAACAATATACGGACAGACAGACATAATAGGTACATACATAGTAACATGGTCCATATTTTCCTTTTACAGAGACAGGGCCGTATGCAGGATTTTGTCGCAGGGGGGACCCGAGGGTCTAAACAGTGATGTATTTGTAAACCTGCCTCGGTGGTGTAGTGGTCAAGGCGCTCGCCTGGTAAACAGGAGGGCGTGGGTTCAATCCCAGCCGATGTATGGAATTTTATACTCAACATAATTTGAGAATTTGACCACAACAATAGTAGTAGCCTACTGCTGGAGTAAAGGGACTTTTCAGTCATATGCGAGCAGTATAAATAAGCACTATTATTATATTATTATTATTCAGAGTCTGACGGACTTTAAAGGAGAAAAATGAAGTTCGAGGGTGGGAGGGCCTCAACCACCCCCCCCCCCTTAAATTTCTTTCCCCCCGTTCAGTTTCCACTTTTTTTCCAGAAGTTTCACGAAAGTTCCGCTGGATGGCAGCAGCTGTATGCGTGAGAGCGAGGGAGAAAGTGAAGAGGAAACTGTGACCTTGAACTTCCCCTCCCACTTATCTTACCTTTCCCTCCCCTCTTCTTATAGCCTCTATCCCTCCCCTCTAATTCCCTCCTTTCCCCTCCTCTAGTATCTTCCCCTACCACTTTCCCCATGCGTTTGTCATACGTTCTTATGTCTAGAGTGGCCGAGAGACTTTTTAGAAGTTTTGATTAGGAGGGGGCTTTTATTTCTCCCTTTGTCTGTGTCATAGCAAGTCTATTACTTACAATATTCCTTACCGACGGAGTTCGGGATAAAAAGATTTTAGAATTAGAAATATCCATAACTTATTTATAATATCGGTAGGACTAGATACATTATCCCATTGTTTCAATTTTCCACTAAAACAAGTGGCAAAATATCTCAGGAAGTCAAGAACCGTGCTCCTCCCTTACCTGTCCGTCAATATCAATGGCCTGATAGGCAATCCGGTATCCTCGGATGGTACTCTGGTTCAGATTGGACACCCAAGATACCAGCATGGAAAACGGCTGAACATCTCTCACGCTCATTTTGATTTCTCCAAACGAGGAGCAGAACTTCTGCGGCTCCAAATCGAGAAACGATTGTCCCTTCAGATTCAACGGCAGGTTGCACCGGAGAATGTCCTCTTCAGGGATGATCTTCTTGTGGTCCTTCAGCCACGACCAGAGCTCCTGCTGATCACAGTCGCAGTTGATGGGATTCTCTGTGGACAGGGAGCGGAAAGTCATGTTATTGATGATGATGTCAGCTTTTCGTGCTGTTATTTTACTGGTAATATATAAGCACGCAAACTCAAAATGGTTTGTTTTCCAGAATATGTGTCTGTGTTATAGCATGCCCGTAGTCACCTTAGTGAGCCCTTGGACTTCTAGAATGCCTCTCAATGAATTTATTATTGGCGAAATATAGGTTGAAGAGCACTGAAAAACAACCCCCCAAAATTTCTAGATTCTGGGAATCGAACCCGGGATCTTCTGCCACAAAAGCTGTAAAACTGTCTGAAGAATTATCTGGTTTGGAGTCTGTAGAACATATGGCATAAAAGATAAATTCAAAAAAGCACTTCTTGTAATTTTAATTAAATACTTGTAATTTTATTTTCACCGAATGTATTTTTTACAACACAAAATATTACAACACTTAATACATAAAATAGATATCAAATAATAGTTCCTGCTCTCTGTCTTCTACATTATTCAATTTGTTATGCTTTGAATGCCCAAGGGGAGGGTTTGAGAAAAGTTCAGCAGATGTTGAAGTCCCTTCATATATACCTTCCCTACTTACCTGTACCTATCTATCCACCTTGCTACCCAATTACGGTAGAACCTCGATTATTGCACCTAATTGGGACCGGGGGTGGTTGAAATGATCACTTTCTATGATATTTTTCTCTGATAAGATAGGAGATATCCTCCACCTAGATTTGATCCTTTGAAAAAAAAACAATGGATTTTGGAGTTGAAATAATGGAAGTTCAAATAATCGAGGTTCTTCTGTACTTACTTCCCTTCCTATCTATCTACTACCTAACTTCGTAGGTATCTTTTGTTTATCTAATTCTGAGAAAACATCAGGGAGTCAAGAGGAAGTTTTGGGAATGGAGGAGTTGCAAATGGGTAAAAATTATCCTACCTATCTTTTGTTTATCTAATTCTGAGAAAACATCAGGGAGTCAAGAGGAAGTTTTGGGAATGGAGGAGTTGCAAATGGGTAAAAATTATAAATAAATGGTCGATTCCTACGTAAAAAGTTGTGAAAAATCCAAATCTGAGGTCAAAACTCCGAAAAAGTAACTTTAAAAGGTCGAAAATTCAATTTTTAATTGCCGTTCTAATGAAAAAGTTCAAAGAGTTGTGACGTCAGATTTCACGTCAAAATGCGCAGAAACGCTTGCGCACAAACAAACGAAGCGGGAGTCATGAATTATGACGTCATCGCCTACGGGAGCGTATGCCGTGACGTCAAACTTCACGATTTACCGGTATTTTAAAAATCGATTTATCTCGGTATCTAGAAGTCGTAGAAGAAAAAGAAAAATTCCGTTGGTCCTCATTTTTCCTGCTCTATGACTTTGAAACATCACCCAAGTAAGCGCAACTGATCTATTCCACTGTTACCCTCTGTCAAACCTAGAAAAAATCCTTCAATATACCTACCTCATTAGCATCAAGGCCGTTACTTTCTTGTGGCTCTTGCTTCGATTTTCCATCTGAATCCTGTCTGACCATACTCTCATCTCGAGGATATTCATTTACTTGATCGGTCAGTGGTTTTCGTTTCTCGGTGATTGTAATGGTTTTCTCACGAGAATCCTTTTTTGCGGACATCTTGGTATTGTCGTCCGGGACATTCGCTCCATTTTCCTGAGGAATTAAACAAGGATTTTCGAGACATTGGAAATTAGTTGTGAGACTTGATGACACAGGATGATCACAAAAAAAAAAAATCACACGACTTTCCTTATCCTATTGAATGATGCTTATTTGGGTGTTCATCTATTGTAACTTTTCTAATATCTCTCACCGTTTAGTCAGTATAGCTGAAATCCTCCAAAAAACGGTTGAAAGCCGCCAAAAAGCGCCAAAAAGCACCTATTTTAAACAAAAGTTTCGTGTCGCATCCTTAAGGGAGCTAGGTGGGGAAGAATTATGACGTCATCGCCTGCTGGGTGGATATGGAATGATTTCTACCAGGACGTCAAACTTCACGATTTGCCGGTATTTTTTTAAATCAATTTATCTCGGGATCTAGAAGTCGTAGAAGAAAAAGAAAAATTCCGTTGGTGCTCATTTTTCCTGCTCTATGACTCTGAAACATCACCCAAGTAAGCGCAACTGATCTATTGTCCACTAAGGTATATACATAGGTACACAATGTGTGGGTGCTGGGTGAATATGGAATGATTTCTACCAGGAATATCTTCTTTGAATACTGACTGGGCTTTCAAATTTGTCTTCTTCAAAGGTTCATTCTTCATTGCAAATTCATGAGAAAATCGATTTCTCGTCAGCTCAGTTAGATAGTGGGCCTGATCTTCGCTCGTTAAGAAGTTTATTCTGCCAGCCTAGTTAGCTTAGTTGGTAGCGCGTCTGCCTTGTAAGCGCTAGGCCGCGGGTTCGATTCCCGCCCGGCGAATTTTATCCTGAATGGATAATGTTCGATCTCGGAACGGCTGGCTTTCTCCTATCCTGTCTTCCTTCTCTCTTCGATTTCGGGACGATAAGACTGTCAAATCCTGTCTTCCTATAAGACCATAGCCTCCTGACGCCTAGTATTCCCGTCTCGCGTCCTGAAGTGAAGGTACGTAGTTACGTACGTACATAACCAACTTTCTTCCATGGCTTTTTCCAGTACCAGAGTCGCACTCTAGTAGAGGTTTGTGAAACCATTATGAAACGTCATTTCAAACTAATAGGGGAAGCGAGGAAGAACTCTTTCCCCCCGTTCAGTTTCCACTTTTTTTTTTTTCAGAAGTTTCACGAAAGTTCCGCTAGATGGCAGCAGCTGTATGCATGAGAGCGAGGGAGAAAGTGAAGAGGAAACTGTGACCTTGAACTTCCCCTCCCACTTATCTTACCTTTCCCTCCCCTCCTCTTATAGTCTCTATCCCTCCCCTCTAATTCTCTCCTTTCCCCTCCTCTAGTATCTTCCCCTACCACTTTCCACTTTCCCCATGCGTTTGTCATACGTTCTTATGTCTAGAGAGGCCGAGAGACTTTTTAGAGGTTTTGATTAGGAGGGGGCTTTTATTTCTCCCTTTGTCTGTGTCATAGCAAGTCTATTACTTACAATATTCCTTACCGACGGAGTTCGTGACATAGGCATGGTATGTTGAACCCACTCCATTGTCTGTATTATAGTACACCCCTCAAGTACACCAGAATATGTGTCTGTGGTATAGCATGCCCGTAGTCACCTTACTGAGCCCTTGGACTTCTAGAATGCCTCTCAATGAATTTATTATTGGCGAAACAGAGGTTGAAGAGAAACAACCCCCCAAAATTTCTAGATTCTGGGAATCGAACCCGGGATCTTCTGCCACAAAAGCTGTAAAACTGTCGGAAGAATTATCTGGTGAGTCTGTAGAACATATGGCATAAAAGATAAATTCAAAAAAGTACTTTTTTTAATTACTTGTAATTTTATTTTCACCGAATGTATTTTTTACAACACAAAATATTACAACACTTAATACATAAAATAGATATCAAATAATAGTAATGAATTTATTATTGGCGAAATATAGGTTGAAGAGCACTGAAAAACAACCCCCCAAAATTTCTAGATTCTGGGAATCGAACCCGGGATCTTCTGCCACAAAAGCTGCAAAATTGTCTGAAGAATTATCTGGTGAGTCTGTAGAACATATAGCATAAAAGATAAATTCAAAAAAGCACTTTTTTTAATTACTTGTAATTGTATTTTCACCGAATGTATTTTTTACAACATAAAATATTACAACACTTAATACATAAAATAGATATCAAATAATAGTATATAAACATGATAAATTACTATCTAATATGGGTATTTAAAATTTTAAAATCTCAATAACAATGGTTAAACTTGACAAGAATTAAAATTAGTTAGGTCTGCCACATCAAAATCAATAATTAAATAATTAAAAACCATCGTTTCCTTATTCAAAAAGTAAAAATTTACGACTAACTTTTCAATAATTTTATAGGTGATGGACATAATATTATATTTTATAATTCAGATTTCAGAAAACTAGAACTAGGTACCTAATAACTACATTTCGAACGTAAGGATACAGAAAGCACCAAAATAGAGGATTATAGGATAAAGAATCGCTTATCATTAATTTTATTGATGGAATATTTATTCTTTCTGAAATGCTAATCTGATGAAATAAAGCCTTCACAAAGAACCGGTTGAAATCAATTGAAATATTTCTTTAAAATTTGATTTTCACAAATGTTCGAAGAAACCAATCAGAAGAGAGTTAATTTTCCATGCAATTAATGAACTATTATTAGTTATTACTTATTACAATAAAAACTCTTAAATGTACCTATGGCAATGAGCATAACTCAGTTTATATAAAAGCCTCCTAAGTAACTAAGTACCTAGTATACAATTTGGTACACAGTACTGTGACAAACTAAATGTTTAGTAGTATCTTATCTATCATAATTACATTAATTACCTATTACAATCATATTTAATGTCATTTGAGCTCTCTATTTGACAAGAAAATGAGATTAGTAAGTTTATTACATAGTATGTAGTTATCAATCTTTCTTTAGTGACTTAAAAAATAATCAAACAAATAAAGTAAAAGAACTAAATAAACAAAAAATTCGTTTAATCTAAAACTTCTTTTTAAAAAGTTATTAAATGTAGCATTGGTATTGAGGTATTCAAAATTAAAAATGTAACATCTAAGTATAACAAAACCTATGAATAATAAAAAGGAACAAAGATATTTCATATCCATAGGTTAGTACCTAATATTTATTTTTTAATATCGGTAGGACTAGATACATTATCCCATTGTTTCAATTTTCCACCAAGACAAGTGGCAAAATATCTCAGGAAGTCAAGAACCGTGCTCCTCCCTTACCTGTCCGTCAATATCGATGGCCTGATAGGCAATCCGGTATCCTCGGATGGTACTCTGGTTCAGATTGGACACCCAAGATACCAGCATGGAAAACGGCTGAACATCTCTCACGCTCATTTTGATTTCTCCAAACGAGGAGCAGAACTTCTGCGGCTCCAAATCGAGAAACGATTGTCCCTTCAGATTCAACGGCAGGTTGCACCGGAGAATGTCCTCTTCAGGGATGATCTTCTTGTGGTCCTTCAGCCACGACCAGAGCTCCTGCTGATCACAGTCGCAGTTGATGGGATTCTCTGTGGACAGGGAGCGAAAAGTCATGTTATTGATGATGATGTCAGCTTTTCGTGCTGTTATTTTACTGGTAATATATAAGCACGCAAACTCAAAATGGTTTGTTTTAACATGCTGAGATTAAGTAGGCTTATTGATTGCATTTCAATATTTCATTCTAATTTTATTTGTGTAATATGATTATTGGCAAAAGTGGTATGATTCAATTGAAATAAATGCTACTGATTTAATTAGGTAATACTTTCAATTGATGGAAATGTATTTGTGTTCTCGAAAATAAAGATATAGGTAAATGAAATAACTGAAACATGCACGATATATGTTCATAGTATATCTTTTTATCTAAATTTATCATTCAGTATCAACGATTCAATCCAATGTTTACGTTTGTTTCTACGTTTTGTTCCGTATCTTCTGGTATGTTAATGGTAATGTAGAGTTTTGTTTACATTCTGTCATTTCTGTCTGTAGAATTGCCACAACTCTCCATTCCCTATCGAGCTCTGTATTCTGTGGCTTGTTTAGTATTTTTCACTACACCATACAACATTTGTGTGTTGAATCCTTTATTTTGTTTAGTATTTCCACTACTTTTTGTTATTCCTAAAATAATTTTTGGTCGTTTTGAAATCAATCAAGTATTGGAAAAAGGATCCCAGAATAAATTTTAGATCTTTTAGATTGCTTTGACCATTCATGACTGTCATTGTGTAAGGTAGACAAAATGTGTCAATTTTGTGAGACATGTTGATAGATTGTAGGGAGCGTCTATTCGTGCTTAGAAACTAGAATTGTAGAATGTTATTGTGGTATATCATTTCCTGCCCGGGGCGGATTTTATCCTGATGGGATAATGTTCGTTCTCGGAACGGCTGGCTTTCTCCTAAACTCAAAATGGTTTGTTTATATGAGGAAAGTAATGTTATTGACGAAAAATTTGTTTTAACCTTTTATTGACGGAACGAAATGAGAATGAAGTCAACGAATTCAATGGTTTACCATTGAATGGTGAGTTCTTAGACCAAGCTACCTGATTATTATCAATTTCTCACCTTTCTTAGAAACTCACCTTCAGTCTTCAAACTCCTGATTTGTGTTTCTATGAGATATATTCCATTCGTATTCTATTCTATTCCCGAGGTTCCAAGGATGATACGCCACTGGCTGGGATTCCGGTCTGGGAAAATATCTCTTGTATCCTTTCTCCTTTTGGGGAATCTCTTTCTCTCAAACGCAAGACCCTTCATTTCTCCGAAATAATTTCGTTGCAATTTTCATTTTAATCTAATAGAAACTGACTTTCTTTCATATAGTTTCCTCTGTCTGTCTCTCTCCCTACCTCTTTCTCTCTCTCTCTCTCTCTCTAGGCTCTCTTTCTCTCTATAGAGTCTATAGTCTCTCTCTCCAGCTCTTTGTCTAAAACTCTAAAACCTCCCCTCTATCTTTCTCTCTTCAGATCTTTCTCTTTCTCTCTCTCTCTCTCTCCAGCTCTTTCTCTGTCCCACCACAATGTCTGACACTTCTGGGTCCAAAGTTTTCCATTTTCTTCTCTTGTTTTATTTTGACTATCGAAGAAAACCTCTCTCTCTCTCTCTCTCCAGCTCTTTCTCTTTGTCTCCTTCTTTCTCTCTCTTCTGTGTTTGAAGGAAAAATTTAATTTAGAAAACTTGAAAGTGTGGCTGAGAATAGAAAGGAGAAATTCGAGGAGAGAGAGAGAGAGAGAAGGCATGAATGAAAGATTCTAAATATTTAATCGCAGGAAATGGAAAGTCTTTGAGCTTGTTTTCTGAAAGATCCAAATCAGTCAATGTAAATTCTAAACCATTGAACGAATGTTCAAAAAGCGTCTCTATTTGATTATTTTTTAAATTTATCTTACTAATTGATAAAGCATAAAACGTATAATTATTAACCGTGGTGATCTCATTAGATTCTAAATCTAGATCTTTCAAATTTATTAGATTATTGAGCAATTTATTAGGTATTTGTTTTAATTTACTAGATGTTATTTTGATGGAATCAATAATATCAATGTTTTCAAATACATTTTCAACAGAAGTCAAACGAGACTCAGTGATTAGAAAATTTCTGAAGTAAATAAACTTGAACAAATCCTTATCTGACAATGTTTGAACATTTTTATCAAAGTCGTATATGCTTATAGTTTGCAACGTTTTGTTCATAAACAATTGTAAATTATCTTGTAATTCACTGATGGTAATACTGGGACATTCCAGATGAAGTTCATTCTCAAAGTTATAACATGAGCATTGCTTCATGTCAGCTATGTTAGGACAAGCATTGTTGCTGTTGTTATGTTCCTCGGTAATTTCTTGTTGAGTTTGACAAACAAAACAAACTAGCACAATCAAAAAACTTGGAACATTTTTCATATTAATGAAATATTTTTCCCCTGGAAAGCGTGCGATATACAAGGAGCAACCTCTGTTTTTAATATTCTTCAACAAAAATAATTTGAAAATTTCAAGTCATTTTGCTTTTCTTTTACTCCCGTTTTGAGTTCTCTAGAATGTTATACTTTGTCATATTACCTCCATATTTTTGAGTAATTATGCCATTTTATTTCTTACGATTCTTTTTATATATCTTCTCCTTTTTAATAACATTTTTTATTAAATTAAAATCATTTACATTTTTAACTGTCTTAATTAAATCAATTTCCGAGTGTCAGTTTCTGTTGTTATATTTTTTGTCCTTTTTTTAGAATACTAAATAAAAAGACATTATTTGCTTCAAGTGAATTCATGTAACGGACTCAGAAAATTATCTGTTTTGTCCTTTTTTTAGAATACTAAATAAAAAGACATTATTTGCTTCAAGTGAATTCATGTAACGGACTCAGAAAATTATCTGCAAAATATTATGCAACAAAACTTCCAAGTATAATTATGTTGCAAATCATTTTATGAATTTCAAACAAGTATCATCTATCCATGAACGAAGTTTCTCTCCCACACTACTAGCAAATCATGTTTCTCATCAACTTCATCCTTAGGTGATCCAAATATCTCTTCAGGAACAACATTCACGTCATGAATCCTTTTACCAAAATTTCTTTGTTGAGTTTTGTCACAGCATCACCTGAAATCAGAAAAAAAGAGAAATATTTTGAGACCAACCAAATATTCATCAATTTTATTTAACTAGCATTTTTTTAAAGAGAGTTTTGGATTTTTTTTTTCTTTTTCTTTTTACTTCTAGACATTCATTTATTTGAATAGGTATGAGTTATTATAACAATAAAATCCCAGTTCAAATACATACTCATAAGTTTTTAATTGACCAAACAAAAGATCTTGATAGAGGCCAAAGACGAATTGGTCTGTATGGTTTGGTCACTTTATCCTATACAAAATCGTTTGATATCTCTTTGTTTCAGTTTCGCAGTACCTAAGGAGATATGGTCAAGTCGTCTGGTCAGATCTTTGACCATTGAAGTTAAATCCTAACCCATTGAACTGTGAAACCAGCCACGACTGTTCTAGACGGAAGTTGACGCCCCTTTCATCTGAAAACTAATCTGATCTGCAGTGGCGTGGAGTGAGATCTTTAACGGGGAAGCTACAACTATCAACCCATATAGCATGTCGATCTGTTAGTGGTCTTACACCTCATTTTATAAAAACGAAATTTCTTCCTCTCAAGTCAGATTGAAACAAGTTTTGGCCGATCAGATGGTTGAAGTTGATGCTTTTTACAAGTTTAGGAAGGTCTTTTCTTTTGAATTGTTTACTGATGCAGGTATTTTATCAATAAGCTATCAAACATACGAGACCCCGGTTATACTTGTACTGCGGGGGTAAAGGGATGTTTGACGGTGTGTTTATGTAACGGGCTAGGATGAGCTCGGACGACGTGAGATAGCTGTCCCGGCGGCAATTTTTAAAATTCATTTTATAGTATTGGGAGTTTTGACATCTCCACCAATAACAAATGACAACAGTGGGAGTATTGACATCTCCACTAATAATGAAAATTTGAAAAACAGAAAGTAAAAGGGTAATAAGATAGGGAGTTTTGACATCTCCACCAATAAGTAACAATATGAGTATATTTGGATTATTTGGGAGTTTTGACATCTCCACTAATCTAATAAGTAACACTAACAATACAAGTATGTATTAGGAGTTGGTAACATGTCCACTAACAATGAAAAATAAGATTGGGAGTTTTGACATCTCCACCAATATGTAACAATATGAGTGTATTGGGAGTTTCGATATCTCCACCAATAACAAATGACAACAGTGGGAGTATTGACATCTCCACTAATAATGAAAATTTGAAAAACAGAAAGTAAAAGGGTAATAAGATAGGGAGTTTTGACATCTCCACCAATAAGTAACAATATGAGTATATTTGGATTATTTGGGAGTTTTGACATCTCCACTAATCTAATAAGTAACACTAACAATACAAGTATGTATTAGGAGTTGGTAACATTTGTAATTTTAAGAACCACTGTACTGTGGCTTAGCCAGCCCATATCTGTAGCCCGGAAGGACAGACAGGGGAATTGTCTTGGGCAGATACCCGTACTCACTCAAACTAAGGACTTATCCCATTTCATTATCTCAAACACTTGTGTCTTATCTCGCTCTAAGCCTTCTATTCAGCCATTCAATGTACCATATCCATTTATACAGGGTGTCCCGCGAACGACTGTACAACGCTTGAGGGTTGATGCAGGACCTAAAGGGCTACCAGAAAAAGCTATCTGGACTACACAATAAAATTGATTCACCAGAACTTCTTAGTAAAATAAACATTAGAGTAAACTCAAGACAAACCAGATTAGATCACACCTTCAAAATCAATAGAAGTCATATAAACATTGCTTAGCATTGCCCCATCAGGAGAATTCCGGATCTTGGAAACATCATTGGTGGTGCGGGAGTCGACATATATTTTCCTGCTCAGAAAATGATATCCTAAACACATTCAATGATCTCAATTGAATAAGATCATAGTAGGTAGGTCATCTTAATTATTTTACTATTTTTTTTTGTTCTTTTATTTTTGATTTTAATAATTACTACCTTTAATTGTTTACCTCTTTTGATTAAAAAAAATGGAGAGATTCTCCGTAAATT
Source organism: Diaphorina citri (assembly GCF_000475195.1). Lineage (NCBI taxonomy): Eukaryota > Metazoa > Arthropoda > Insecta > Hemiptera > Psyllidae > Diaphorina > Diaphorina citri. The sequence continues at coordinate 282,190 of NW_007377574.1, forward strand.
TATTAAAAAAAAAAGAAGAAAAAAGATGAAAATCGTCAGTACCATGTATATGTCAATAGTCAATAGTGATAGTCACCCGTTCAGATACGAATCGCACACAATGTTGCTTAACTTTGTTGGGGAATTCGTGCATCTAACGTGCTTTCCTTAGTTAATTGAATAGAATAGAATATTTTTTAATTGAATAGAATAAAATTTAATGTATATTTAGAATCTGGGTGAAAAGGGTAATCTCGGGTATGCTCACTAACAATAACTCTGGTACATAAATAAAAATACAGGCGAATTTTTCCAAACTTCACTGGTTTTACACTAATATATTTTTACATCTTTACAAAAAATATGAACAGCCATGTTTCACCCTTTCGGGCATCATCAGTGTTAAAGAAAAAAGATCACTTAATATGTATATTAATCAACATAACCATTAAAGTTCACATATTAACAATAACTTACTAAGGCCTGAAGAACTTTCATATTTGTTTTCAACGAGCACATTCACACATTGTCTTTTCCAGCTCTCAACCACTGTGATTGGTTGATCCCTTTTCAGCCCCAAGACCAGAGAGCAGGAAAGAGAGAGAGATTGAAGTGGACGGGATTGAAAGCAAAGGTAGATAATATGGCATAATAACTACAACTCGAGATTTTTTTCCTCCTTCTCTTCTTCTTGTCCTTCTCCTTCTTCTTCTTTTTTCGTCTTTTTTTTTTTTCTTCATCTCCCTATTCTTCTTCTCCTTTTACTAAACTTCGTCTTATTCCTTGGTCTTCTTTTTACTATTTTTCTCTTCCTCTTTCTTTTCCTCCTTTTTCTTTTTATTCCCCTTCTTCTTCCTCTTTTTTTTCTCCTTCTTCTTCTTCTTCTCCTCCTTCTTCTTCTTCGTCCTTTTTCTCCTTCATGCATGGTATAATAATATTGGATATAATATTCCAGTCGAGTGGTTTACTTTGTGCTCAAGGACTTTGTAATGTTCAACTTGTGGTGAATCATATAATATTGGGTAGGTATTGTGGTGTATCATAGTGGTAATTTTCTGATATTATAACAATAAGTAAGCATTTATTTACTTGGACAGCTAGACAAGACTGAACGAAAGGCATAATATCCAGAATAAGTGATAACAATAAAACTTAGGTACCTAACTGATTTTCTCTCAATAACTTACCTAGGTATAATTGATCAGATGGTAAAGAAATAAAAAATAACAATAATAAATGCACAAAAATAAATTGATAAAATATACATACCTATAAATAAATTTTTGCCTTCATTCCATTCACAAACTCCAGGAAAGGCTTGAAAAACTTTTTTCTTCTAAATTTAGATTTCGCGACGTAATTCATCCCTCTTCTTCTTACTTTCTTTCATTTTATTTTTTATCCTTCACTTTTTACCTCCTCTCTTTCACCCTGTTTTCCCACCTTTTTCTTTTTACATTACCTAGGCATTTCAACCTGCTCTCCGCTTTTTCTTCTTCTTCTTCTTCTTCTTCTTCTTCTTCTTCTTCTTCTTCTTCTTGCCCTTGTGATCATTTCCTTCTTCAAAGTTTTCAATTTAGAATATATTATGCTATACAATAATTTATATAGAATATGCTATATCTATTATATTTATTTAGTTTGTTAGGTTGCTATATAATTTACACAGTTTCTCGCTTCTAACACTATTTTTTACTTCTGTATCCTTCTATTTTTCTTCGTCTTTTATTTATCTTTGTGTCTATTTGTGTTTGGATATACAGGGCTAGTCATCATTTAATTTATTGAAAATGACATGAAAACAGATTTAATCTTTTTTTCCCCAAGGGTTTAACTTTATAACTGCTAAGGTTTTTAATGATGGGGTACGAGTACGACAAGCTACCCGCCACTTCATATTAACCTCATTTGGTCTGAGTAGGATGGGGAAAAGCCAAAAGTACCTACACGATTGCCCAAATGGTCACCCATCCGGATAAAAACCATACGCAACGTTACTTCAGTGTTCCATTGGAAATTGGGCATTCAAAGTGCTATCGCCGGCGCCGGTGGCTAAGAAGAAGAAGAAAGAAGTAGAAGAAGAAGAAGAAGAAGAAAAAAGAATAAGAAGAAGAAGGAAAAAAAGAAGAAAAAAAAGGCGTTCGCCAGATAGCGCCACCCTGTAGGGCAAACAATTTATTTTATTAAATTTTATATCAAAGGGTTTTCAAACTCTTCATGATGAGCTAAATGAAATGATCGCGTAGCACTTCACTAAACAACTTTTCTAACCCCCATGGTGGAGAAGGAAGAGAATGAGGAAGAAAAGGGAGGAGGAGGAAGAAGAAGAGAAGGAGGAGGAGGTGGAGGAGAAGGACAAGGAGCAGGAGGAAGAGGAAGAAAAGAGAAGGGACATGAAAGGAGAGTTTTATAAACTTGAGTTTTCTAATTAAACTATGTATTAGAAAATTAGAATTTCTGAGGAAAATGTGAATTCGTTGAGATGTCAAAATGGAAAAGGGCGCGAACGACACAAGAGTGTTAAAGCGCCTAACTAGAAAAAAAAAAAAAAAAAAAAAAAAAAAGAACTTTCATATTTGTTTTCAACGAGCACATTCACACATTGTCTTTTCCAGCTCTCAACCACTGTGATTGGTTGATCCCTTTTCAGCCCCAAGACCTTCCAGCATTCAAGTCAAGACAAAGGTTTGACGCAAAAAGCCACAGGCGTCGGTGAAGCAGAAGTGGGACGTCAAACACTATCAAACTTTCATGGGGCAAACTTTTTCAAAACAAAAGACTCGTTGGCACACTAATAACACAATGGAATGGGTTTGACGGGAAGGAATTCATGGGGCCTTTGGCTTTTAATTTTATTGCGAACACAGCTTTTATTGAAAACACAGTAGGGGTTTGTTAAGGTTAAGGGTTAAGGCCTGTTCCCACTTGTGAGTTTCGTCCGATTTTTTTTGCCCGAATCTCCTGTAGGCCATGTAATTTAAATGAGTGTTCCCACTACGCACGACACGATTTGTTCCTCGAACGACACATGGGGACGACTTTAGGAAACAAGTTTGTCATATCAAGGCTCCACCCCGCCAAGTCAAATAAGTTTGGCCATTTAGATTTTAAGTGTGTGAGATGTACAAAGAATGAGTGAGTTATAGGAAAGAACTACTCTTTTCAGTGAACTACCCAGTCAATGAGTCAAATCCTAAATATACCTATAGGCTATAATAGGGAACTGAAGAGCAAGTCACCTATACTAACTCAGTGACTGAATGGCCCACTGAAATGTCTTAATAACTAAAGAGATTCGAAAAGTGAGTTACAGGTTTTAGGATCTGACTCAGGAAACAAGTCTGTCATATCAAGGCTCCACCCCGCCAAGTCAAATAAGTTTGGCCATTTAGATTTTAAGTGTGAGATGTACAAAGAATGAGTGAGTTATAGGAAAGAACTACTCTTTTCAGTGAACTACTCAGTCAATGAGTCAAATCCTAAATATACCTATAGGCTATAATAGGGAGTTGAAGAGCAAGTTATTCTAACTCAGTGACTGAATGGCCCACTGAAATGTCTTAATAACTAAAGAGATTCGAAAAGTGAGTTACAGGTTTTAGGATCTGACTCAGACTCATTGACTGAGTAGTTCACTGAAAAGAGTCGTTCAATTTTTATAACTCACTCACTCTTCACACCATTTGTATAAAAGAGTTTGCCCAGGTATAGCTCTCACAAGTCAGTCATAATCTCATAATCATAAGTTTAGTTTTGCGAAGATTGCGCCCATAGGACAACAAGTTTCCATAAGTTCCTGTCAAGGCGTCAAGTTTCACTGCAGACATGTAGACAATGTGACCCTCAACTACAGACAATGTCTACACCTCAACTGCAGACACTGCAGACAATGTCTACACCTCAACTGCAGACACTGCAGACAATGTCTACACCTCAACTGCAGACACTGCAGACAATGTCTACACCTCAACTGCAGACACTGCAGACAATGTCTACACCTCAACTGCAGACACTGCAGACAATGTCTACACCTCAACTGCAGACACTGCAGACAATGTCTACACCTCAACTGCAGACACTGCAGACAATGTCTACACCTCAACTGCAGACACTGCAGACAATGTCTACACCTCAACTGCAGACACTGCAGACAATGTCTACAGCTGCAGGGTTCCTCTAGGTCCCGATTTGCCCAGCTTCCCTCAGATCCTTCTTTCCAGGAAGTTCCCAGTGTGAAACGATTCATAACCGAAACAAATGAATAATTACTGGAAACCCCCCTTCCTGTATGACTAAACCCTCCTCTCGCGTAGAAAATACACAAGGCGAATGGCGAAAGTTGGTTGCTGAAAATTTAAATACAAGCTACCTACTCATTGTTCTAAAACACAAGCGGGAGAAACTTCATTATAGCAAAATATTCAAAATGTTACAACATAATAGTTTGCAGCATAATAGTTGTATAGTATATCAAAATGCTAAAGTGATATAATAATTTTCAAATACGAGGCACTATGTGTGGGAAAGACTCGCAGCAGCGTTGCCATTTTGAATAATTTGCAAAGTCTTTAGTTAGGAGCGCCTCAGTAGGTTTATGTGGAAACTTAGCAAGCGTGTCGTGCGGTGCAGTTTTCCATACATCATCTTCTTTTGTTTTCTTGGAAACATTTGGAGAAAATAAGGTGGTGCAGCGAGAGCGAGAGAGAGAGAAAGAAAGAAAGAGAGAGAGAGAGAGAGAGAGAGAGAGAGAGAGAGAGAGAGAGAGAGAGAGAGAGAGAGGGGTGGGAGAGAGAGAAAAAAGTAAACCCCACGCATTTGAGAAAAGTCATTAACCTATAGAACATTAGAAAACTATTTTCTTCCTCCGTTCAAGAATCCTCCTACTCCCCAACAATGAAAGATACCTCTAACAATGATAGATACAACAATGGCAGATACATTCACATTGTTGGGGAGTTCAACGACTCCCTTATCAGAGAAAGTACTGAAGCTGTGCATTTCAAACAATAGGAAGAGAACTAATATCACACAAACGATGTACCAATTCGACAATATCAAACAACTATGTAAAACAATACATTATCAAACGAAATGAAAAACGCCCGAAAAACAATTCAAAGTACCAGCATATGTCAGCGTGCTACTGTTAGGTGACACTTTCAAACCAGTTGATGGTGACAATTTCACCTGCACTCTCCACTGCTACTGTACGAGTAGAAGCTCCTAGACACCTGCATAAAGATGTTCCCTGTCAATCAGAGGAATTGAACCTGTGATCCGTCGATATAAAAACCGAGGTCGGGTACCCGAATGTGATCATTTGTTGAAGTTCCTCTGGTGTTAGCAGATCGGCGAATTTCCTATGTCCAGGTAAGCTTGTGTTTTGCCCTGTATAAATTTAGTAAAGTCAATAATTATTTTTACTTTATATTTCTTCTTACTGTTTTTTTTTTTTTTTTTTTTTTTTTTTTTTTTTTTTTAGGAAAAGTCAAGTGATCATTTGTTGAAGTTCCTCTGGTGTTAGCAGATCGGCGAATTTCCAATGTCCAGGTAAGCTTTCTGTTTTGCCCTGTATAAATTTAGTAAAGTGAATAATTATTTTTACCTACTTTATATTTCTTCTTACTGTTTTTGTACCTATTTTTTTTTTTTTTTTCTTTAAAAATTTACGAGCATTTTTTTGGTTTCCCTTTTAAAACACCCCTTTTTTTTTTTTTTTCAAACATTACGAGCAATTTTTTGGTATCCACTTTACAACACTCCTAAATTATACTAATAGATTCTGACGTGACTTTGTGAAGATTCATCTTGAAAAGAAGAACACAAGTAACTAGACGTAAAGAGTTCAAGTTACTTGTGGTCAGTTGTGTTCTTCTCTCCTAAATTATGTTTATTTTTACGTGTGTAAGTTAGCAAAATGTAAGTTATTGTTTTGTTAATTTCAATTTGCTGAATTCAATCTCAAGTCAAAACTTTGCCGAAAATCTGATCTCTTTTAAACCGCGCCATAACGCACGCCACCCTTATAATTATTGTACCAAATACATAAGACCTTGTTTAGTCGGCGAAAGTAAAGAGACTTCTCAGTCTCATTCTGGCAGTATAAGCAGGGTGTATCTATTCTTCCTTTCAGAATGTGGGTCCTCGTGTTTCTCTCAGCCGCCACGCTCTACATCACCGCCGCCCACAACAACCTGGGCTGGTACGACAACTATCTGCCCCGCATCGGACGTCGCGACCCGAGCGCCCCAAGCGGATTCATCTGGAAGTCCACCATTCCATCGCCCGCGTACGAGCGTCCGGCCCGCGGCTATGCAGGTGATGAGTCTTACATATTCTTGAGAGTTCATTGCAACGGTCAATACATTAATTAGACTTACTTTATCATGGACACTCGTTGCTATCTTGAAAGCCCAGAAGAGGTTAGGTTGTAGAACAGCCGTGGTAGACAATGATAGTAACACAGAAGAAAGACGAAAGAACACGCGAAGACCGAAGATTACGAAAACAAAACGTTACACAGATACATATTATTACAATTAAAAATAGGTACACCGAATTTGTCCGTAAAAAACGTTAAAACATAAAAAAAATCCCTAATTTTCGAACAACTTTGTTCATATTTCATGGGTTTCGTTTTCAGGTGATGAGTACTTCCTCAAAGCAGCCAAGTCAGTCCCCCGCATTGGGCGGAGAGACGACAACGGATTCCTCAAAGCGTAACACAGATATTAGGGTATTACAATTAAAAATATACCGAATTTGTCCGTAAAAAACGTTAAAACATAAAAAATCCCTAATTTTCGAACAACTTTGTTCATATTTCATGGGTTTCGTTTCCAGGTGATGAGTACTTCCTCAAAGCAGCCAAGTCAGTCCCCCGCATTGGGCGGAGAGACGACAACGGATTCCTCAAAGCGGGCAAGTCCATTCCGCGGATTGGCCGTCGCAATGAGGAGTTTGTCCGCGAAGACCCGCAAGAGGACAAGCGGACCTTGGGAGCTGAGGATGATTTGATGTACTATGGAGGACTGGGGTATGGTAATGATGAACACTATGTGTTCAAGAGGAAGCTAAATGGCCCGTCAAATCATCAGAATATGTTCTAAGTCCTGCCCCCCTTTCGATCAAACCAGAAAGTGCCTTTGGAGACGTCGCCAGATTAGATTTAAGTAGTTAGGTTTTGCTATCAAGTTAGTAATATCCATTTGAGATGGAAATTGTGTGGGTAGATACTGTACACAGGTAGTAATCATTGTCAGTACGAGGTATCCACTTTCCTAGAAATGTCCTAGCTTGTTTTCAGTAAAATTGAGTTGACATGGAATATCATGTTGAGCCAAATCTGTATCATCTCAATCTTGCTTTTATGTGTATGTTTAATTTGTGTATGCTTTCAGCAAAAACACAGAAAACTACATATTTCAATTAGCGTGTATCGTTTAAAATGTTACAAGTTACAAGTTGTTAAAAACAGGGAAATCTAACTTTAGATTTATTGCCTGTAGGGTTTTGGGATTATTTAGAGGTGTCGGATTTATATGCGATGAAAATTGTGTGGTCAGATACTGTACACAGGTAATAATCATTGTCATTTTTTGTGCTACGAGTACGAGGTACCCACTTTCCTAGAAATGTCCTAGCTTGTTTTCAGTAAAATTGAGTTGACATGGAATATCATGTTGAGCCAAATCTGTATCATCTCAATCTTGCTTTTATGTGTATGTTTATGTGTAATTTGTGTATGCTTTCATGCTTTCAGCAAAAACACAGAAAACTACATACCTATATTTCAATTAGCGTGTAGGTATCGTTTAAAATGTTACAAGTTGTTAAAAACAGGGAAATCTAACTTTAGATTTATTGCCTGTAGGGTTTTGGGATTATTTAGAGGTGTCGGATTTATATGTTTACTGTGGGTTTTTAGAAAACAACCATTTTATTTTGTTTGTTTTTGTTTTAAGGATTCTAGGTATTTGTTTATTATTTTCAGGTGGTAGTTACAATTTTTTCAAATTGCTTTATGTATTTTATAAATACGCGGTTTTGTAGTAAATATTTTACTTTCTTATTGCAACTGATATTGTCGATGTGTTTTTCTTTTATATTGTTATTTGTGTTTCAACCATTTGGCTTTCATAATTTGATATGTGTTGTGCCTACTCGTTGTACAAGCGAAGTGGGTTCCAAGTTTTGGTTTGGCGATTTTTCCTTTAGTTTTTCTGTATATCAATCAGTTTCTTTCACTATATCCGCACGGTTTGGTCGATCTTAAACAAAATATACAAAAATGTCAGCACATTCTGTGATCTTTTTTTCTGAGGTGGGTTCTAAAGATCAATGAAGCCCCAGTAGATATCAAACCAAGTTACTTTTTACACTAATCTTTCAAAAGTAGGTTATTGCTTAACTTTCGCAAACACTGTGAATGTCACGATACTAATTCAGCAAACTTTGACATCAACAAGAAAAGCACGATTCCTGTTGACATTTTCAAATTAATATCTAATTTTGTTGATGCCCGCTCTTACTTTGTTTGCCAGTTGTTTGTTGCTTTTTAGTCCGTCCTCCCTTTACTATTACAATAGTAATAAAAAGGTATAAGGGACGGACTATTGTATTCGCCTCGTGTTTGTTTTTGTTTTAAGGATTCTAGGTATTTGTTTATTATTTTCAGGTGGTAGTTACAATTTTTTCAAATTGCTTTATGTATTTTATAAATACGCGGTTTTGTAGTAAATATTTTACTTTCTTATTGCAACTGATATTGTCGATGTGTTTTTCTTTTATATTGTTATTTGTGTTTCAACCATTTGGCTTTCATAATTTGATATGTGTTGTGCCTAGGTACTCGTTGTACAAGCGAAGTGGGTTCCAAGTTTTGGTTTGGCGATTTTTCCTTTAGTTTTTCTGTATATCAATCAGTTTCTTTCACTATATCCGCACGGTTTGGTCGATCTTAAACAAAATATACAAAAATGTCAGCACATTCTGTGATCTTTTTTTCTGAGGTGGGTTCTAAAGATCAATGAAGCCCCAGTAGATATCAAACCAAGTTACTTTTCACACTAATCTTTCAAAAGTAGGTTATTGCTTAACTTTCGCAAACACTGTGAATGTCATCACATTGTGGTGGTCCTACGATTGGATGGTTTTTCAAACCAGTATTTTTCTTAAGAATAAACTTTCAGTCTTTGCAAAATAATATCACGAACATCACGATGTTTTCCTCTACACAAAATTCCACATTGGTGACCCTGACGTGATGACGACCATGTGTATCGCGTGGCCGTGAAACCGCCTCCATTCTGGAAAAACAAACCGTCTATTTGGTTTGCCCAGATGGAGGCGCAAGACATCAACAAGAAAAGCACGATTCCTGTTGACATTTTCAAATATCTAATTTTATTGATGCCCGCTCTTATTATGTTTGCCAGTTGTTTGTTGCTTTTTAAAAATGTTAATGTGCAACTTTTCTTTTTTTGTTCTCCTCTAAAATGTTCATTATTGTTTTTGAACAGATTTCCTTTCATTCCATTTTTTCGTCGTCACATGGTAATATTTTACAGCGAGCTGAAAGTGAAATGAAGAATTGATGTAGACAGAAAAATGGGTGTTATTTGACTGGGAATTTCAGCAGTTTTTCAATTGACGAAGTCTGGGTGGACCCCAAAAAAGTCATATGTTAATGTGCAACTTTTCTTTTTTTTTGTTCTCCTCTAAAATGTTCATTATTGTTTTTGAACAGATTTCCTTTCATTCCATTTTTTCGTTGTTACATGGTAACATTTTACAGCGAGCTGAAAGTGAAATGAAGAATTGAAATGACTGATGTAGACAGAAAAATGGGTGTTAGTTGACTGGGAATTTCAGCAGTTTTTCAATTGACGAAGTCTGGGTGGACCCCAAAAAAGTCAGAACCCTGTGACCCATGATGTCCCCTAAGGGTGCATCAGGTTGAATCCAGATGCGAGTATAACAATTAGCAATTAATCAGAGTCTTTGTCAGCGTGTATCCAACCAATCGTGTATCCAACTTGCGCCGCAGGCAATATTTTTATTTGTACCATTTTTATTGTTTATATTTTATTTTTTATTAGTTTTCTGAGAAGGTACTCCAGAAGTAAAAAGGAGCGATGAGTTTTTTATTATTATTCTTCAACTTCGCTCTAGTTTTTTATTCTTCTGAAAATCTTTTATTATTATTATTTTTTTTTTTCACGAATTTTTCTGAAACATTTTGTCTCCTCTCTGCTCTCTTTCTTCTTCTTATCCTTCTTCTTCTTGTTTTCCTTTTTCTTTCTTCTTCGTCTTTTCTCTTCCTTCCTTTTGCTCTTACATTCTGCTATTCCCACTCTCTTGTCTCTTTCCTATCTCCATTTTTTGCCCTATACCTACTCTCCCTCTCTCTCTCTCTCATCTACTGTGTGTTTTTATCTCCTCTTCCTCCTCTTCTCTTTCATTATAAATCTCCGATGCTCTTCTCTCTCTCCCTTCCTTCCATCCTTCTCTTCTTCATACTCTTTCTCCTCCTCTCTGTTCTATTATTTTAAGTTTTCTCTTTCCTTTTCCTCTTTCCCTTCCCTCTTTTCTCTCGTCCTTCGTTGATCTTTCCTTACAATATAACACTCTCATTATTATTTCTGTTATCTTCTTAATTCCTTCGTCTCTCTCCTCATTTTTCCCTCCTCTCTTTTGCTCTCTTGCTATCTATTATGTGCAGAATTTATTAGAATAACTTCTAGCACTTTTTTTTCTTCATTTATTTCAGTCTACGTTTTCTTGTGCTTGTTTTATGCAACCCGGAGTGTCGTTTGTTGGATCACTCGCTTGCGACTTTGTTATGGTTAAAACCTTTGGATATTCTAATATTTAAATCCTCTCACCGCCAGCCTAATAGTTAGCCTGGTTGGTAGCGCGTCCGCCTTGTAAGCGCTAGGCCGCGGGTTCGATTCCCACCCGGGGCGAATTACATCCTGGACGGATAATGTTCCGTGTTTCTTTTATTCATTTTTCCTTCTTATTCTGCTGTATCTTTTTGTAATATTTTTCGGATGAAAATCCCTTCTCCCACTCTTTCCTTCGTCTTTTCTTTTTTTTTCCTTTCTCTCCCTCCCTCTCTTTCTGTCATCCCTAACCTCTTTCTCCCTTTCCTTTCTCGAGTTGTTTCTTATCTCATTTCTTCTCCTATGTTAATGCTAATTTAATGTCATTAGGAATTTTGTTTCGTCGTGTATTAGGTAGGTATAGTGCGGGTAGGTTCGTTTCTTTTTCCTTGTTAATGTTTTTTTTTTTGTTTTTTTTTTTCATACTTTTTTTCCAGCTTTGCCTACTGACAATACCTGCCTACGTAGGAACCTATACCTACGTCCGAAGAGAAAGATAAAGGTATGAATAGAAAAACATACGTTTTGATGAAAATCTAACTTGCGTATTCGTAGGTACCTAAAGGGATTTGGGTAAGAAAGAGCGAAAGAAAGGGAAGTCATAAGTAAATATAGGTAACGTTCTATTAACGTTCTATTTTCCTTTTCAATGTTAGATTAGGCCAGCCTAGTTAGCTTAGTTGGTAGTGCGTCTGCCTTGTAAGCGCCAGGCCGCGGGTTCGATTCCCGCCCGGGCCGGATTTTATCCTTGGAAAGACTGGCTTTCTCCAATCCTGTCTTCTTTCTCTCTTCGATTTCAAGACGATAAGACCTTAGCAGTTACAGTTCCCTCTGTCAAACCTCTGTCAAAGGGAGGGAGGGAGAGGGAGAGAGAGAGAGAGAGAGAGAGAGAGAGAGAGAGAGCTTTATTAACATAGAAAACGAAAAATGAAAAAGGAGGACATCAGCAGACAAGGTAAAAATAGTCGACGAAAGAAAAAGGAAGAAGACTTAGTAGAGTAAAGGAGGGAAGAAAACGAGGAAGGGGGGAGCAAAGGAGACAGAATAAGACTTACAAAGGAACAGGAAGAGAGGGAGAGAGACTGGAATAGAGATACCTATCCTCAATGAACGGAATTCTAAAAAGAGAGAAACAGGAGAAGGAGAGAGAGGGAAGGAAGGAGAGGAAGTGACAGAGAAAGAGAGAGAGGGGGAGAGACTTATAAGTAAAAATAAAGCCTAAGTCCACAACATGAAAAGAGAAAGAAGTATCTGAGCAGTGGCGTGTGGTAATATTTACAAAAGGGGAAGCTCATAAACCCATAATAATATACAGTATGCCGATCTAGTAAAAAAAAATAAAAATAATAATAATAATAAAAAAAAAAAAATACCAATCATATATTAATAGAGATAATAAAATAATAAATAAATTGATTTGTAGGATCTTAAATTGATAGGAAATTTTGCCATGATGAATTTCCAATTTACCTTTTGCATTGCATCCATCCATCCTCTCATCTTGTCATATTTTGATCCTTAGAATAAGCATAGATAGGAGAATGGATAAAATGTACATTGTAAATTTAAAAAATAAATAAAGTCATATATTCAAACCTTTTGATTCTCTGTAGGATTTCCTATTTCCTAGTTTCTACACATTGCTATGCCATATGTTTCAGGTTGTCCAACATCGATTTACATTTTCCTTTCAGGTTGGCCAACCTTATTTTACATTTTCCTTTCAGGTTGGCCAACCTTATTTTACATTTTCTTTTTCAAGTTGAGCTGCGTTATTAGAAACTTTGGCAATTTGAAATGAGAAAAGTTTTCTTCTTAAGGATACTAAGGATATTTACTACAATACAGTGGTGTATCCTGCATAGGGACCTAGGGAAGAAATGCTTTCCTGTCTAATGCATTGAAAAGTCCCTTTACTCCAGCAGTACTACTATTGTACTATTATTGTGGTCGAATTCTCAGATTATATTGAGGATAAAATTCCATACCTCGGCTGGGATTGAACCCACGCCCTCCTGTTTACCAGGCGAGCGCCTTGACTATTGAGGATAAAATTCCATACCTCGGCTGGGATTGAACCCACGCCCTCCTGTTTACCAGGCGAGCGCCTTGACCAACCACCGAGGCAGGTGTAAGCCCTCTATCAAACCTAAAAAAATACCACCATCAGATTGGTATGATTGGTTCCCCTTTTGTAAATCTTACCACACGCCACTGCTCAGATACTTCTTTCTCTTTTCATGTTGTGGACTTTGGCTTTATTTTTACTTATAAGTCTCTCTCCCTCTCTCTCTGTCACTTCCTCTCCTTCCTTCCCCCTCTCTCTCTCCCTCCTTCTCCTGTTTCTCTCTTTTTAGAATTCCGTTCATTGAGGATATAGGTATCTCTATTCCAGTCTCTCTCCCTCTCTTCCTGTTACTTTGTAAGTCTTATTCTGTCTCCTTTGCTCCCCCCCCCGTCCTCCTTATCTTCCTTCCTTTTCTCTACTAAGTCTTCTTCATACTTTTATTTTTTTTTTTCGCCGACTATATTTTTACCTTGTCTGCTGATGTCCTCTTTTTTCATTTTTCGTTTTCTATGTTAATAAAGCTCTCTCTCTCTCTCCCTCCCTCCCTCTCTCTCTCTCTCTCTCTCTCTCTTTTTGCCAATAAAGTTCTTTGCCGGGGGAATAGAACTATACCTTTTTTTTCTATATCGGGGGAATAGAATCATACCCTTCTGGCTTCAAATTTTGCAATCGGGGGAATTGAATGCTGTCCGTGTCAACTACTCCCAGTCGTTCAGCCCCCATCTGTACATTGGCTCCTTGTACTAGTACTTATTGTTCTTGTACTTAAATTTTTGTACTTGTACTGGCACATTGTACTTAAATTTGGTCAGTGGCGTAGCGTGTATGTATGGTGTGTATGGCGGCCATACAACTCAAAAGTTCACTCTAATGCCCATAAATATTAATGGCATGTCCTGTGATGGGACTTGGTAGACCTGTGCATGAGCCCTACAACGCCCTACACTTGAATTTAGACCACGCTACGCCACTGATTAATATTGTGTTGTTATTGATTTTTCCATCTATTAGATAGTACCTATGAAGTTTGATTTACACACCTCTATTAGGTACCTACATCGGTTCTAAAAATACATAATGCTCAATGCTCACTAATGTTGCGCCCAATAAAAATAAAAATAAAAAAACCCATGCAAATATAGGTAATAAATACCTGAGCATTTTTTGACCTTAATTTATTCCTCTTTTTCCACTTTTTTTTTCACTACCTATTTCCCCCCCCCCATTATTATTCTCAAAGCTCAAAGCTCTGGTGAAACTTATAGTGAAAAGTTTGTGTATTGTTTGCCAACTCTAACAAGGAAGTAGAGAACTTGCTTTGCCTCCGGACATGCAAGCGATGATGCAAGATGCAAGTTTTTTGTGCAACCGAGAGAGGAATATTCTACGAAAACTTGAACTTGGTTCACTAATCCAGCAAAACTTGAGGGGGAAATAATGGTAGAGATCAGTAGGAACCGAAATTATTAAAAGTTCCATAAAAATACAAGTCTACCTATTGAAAAGAAGAAGAGGAAGAAAGAAGAAAAAGGAGGAGGATTAGGAGGAGAAGAAGAAGAAGAAGAAAAAGTTGTGTATTGTTTGCCAAATCTAACAAGGAAGTAGAGAACTTGCTTTGCCTCCGGACATGCAAGCGATGATGCAATATGCAAGTTTTTTGTGCAACCGAGAGAGGAATATTCTACGAAAACTTGAACTTAGTTCACTAATCCAGCAAAACTTGTGGGAAACAGAAATAAGTACCTATTATTGTAGGTACCATACTACCTACCTATTACCTATAGAAGAGAAGAAGAAGGAGGAGGAGGAGGAAGAAGAAGAAGAAGAAGAAGAAGAAGAAGAAGAAGAAAAACGGTCTTGGAACGGAACGCACCCTTACAACGTTTATTTCTCTCCATATTTTTCCACTTTCTCTTTCCCTTGTTCTGATTTCGCATTACCGTCTTCTTATTCCTCCTCCTTCCTCTTCCTCCCCTCTCTAATTTCTCTCCTTTCACTTTTTTTTGGTCTTGGAGCAAAGGTACCCTTCCAATTTTCATCTCCAACTCTTTTCTCCTGTCTTTCCCTTTCTCCTTCTTCTTTTTTTTTCTTTTTTTTTCGCGCTTCCTTCTCCTCCTCCTTTTCTCTTTCCTCTTTTTCAACCTTGGAACATACCCTTCCAACTGTCATCTCTCTCTCTTTTGCTCTCTCTGATTTCGCACTTCTTCTTCTCTTCCTCCTCCCTTTTCTTCCCACTCCTTCTTTCGTTTCTCTCTCTTGCACCATACCCTTCCAACTTCTATCTCTTTCTCCCTTTCCTCCATCTCATTTTCCTGTTTCTCTCCCTCTGAATTCGCGATTACTCTTCCTTATCCTCTTCCTTCTCTTTTTCCTTATCCTCTTCCTCCTCCTCCTCGTTTTTTCTCACTCAAATATAAGTTTTCTCACTTTTCACACTGGCTTGACACTAATCTGCTCATTTTTCTTGGTAAAAAAAACTCAGCAAAGATTTCAAGTCTCTCTCCCTTTCTCTCCCTCCCTCTCTTTACCTTCCTCTTTCTCACTCCCTCCCTCTCTCTCTCTCTCTCTCTCTCTCTCTCTCTCTTTCTTATTCTCTCCCTAGAGCCTCCTCTTTCTCTTTCTTTCTTCATCTCTTTATTCGTTTCTCTCTCTTGCACCATATCCTTCCAACTTCTATCTCTTTCTCCCTTTCCTCCATCTCATTTTCCTCTTTCTCTCCCTCAAAATTCGCGCTTACTCTTCCTTATCCTCTTCCTTCTCTTCCTCCTCCTGCTCCTCCTCCTCCTGCTCCTCCTCCTCGTTTTTTCTCACTCAAATATAAGTTTTCTCACTTTTCACACTGGCTTGACACTAATCTGCTCATTTTTCTTGGTAAAAAAAAGCTCAGCAAAGATTTCAAGTCTCTCTCCCTTTCTCTCCCTCCTTCTCTTTACATTCCTCTTTTTCACTCCCTCCCTCTCTCTCTCTCTCTCTCTCTCTCTCTCTCTCTCTCTCTCTCTTTCTTATTCTCTCCCTAGAGCCTCCTCTTTCTCTTTCTTTCTTCATCTCTTTATCGCATAATCATCTCCATGTAATGCTCTTTTTTGTAAGCTTTTCTCTCTTTACTCCTCCTTCTCCTCTTTCTCCACTTTCCTCCTACACTTTCCTTTCCTCCTCCTTCCCTTCCTTTTCTTCTCGCTGTCTCTGTGTAACGTCTTGTGTTTTTTTGTGTTTCTTTTATTCATTTTTCCTTCTTATTCTGCTGTATCTTTTTGTAATATTTTTCGGATGAAAATCCCTTCTTCCACTCTTTCTCCTCTGTCTTCTTCTTCCTTGTCTTCTTCTTCATTTTATTTTTCTTTATTCCTTTCTCTCTCTCTCTCTCTCTGTCTGTCTTTCTGTCTGTTTCTCCCTTCCCTTTCTCCCTTATTCTTTCTTTCTCGAGTTGTTTCTTATCTCATTTTTTCTCCTGTGGTAATGCTAATTTAATGTCATTAGGAATTTTGTTTCGTCGTGTGTTAGGTAGGTAAGTATCTTTTTTTCTTGTTTATGTTTTTTTTCCTCTCTTTTTTTTTCATTTTTCAGCTTAGCCTACTTACAGTACCTTCCTAGCTTCCTACATAGGAACCTTTACCTATGTACTTCTAAAGGTTTATAAAGGTATAAGAAAAACTCAAGTTTTGGTGAAAAGCTAACTTGAGTATTCGTATAGGGATCCTACAAGAAAGAAAGTTATAAGCACCTACCTAGGTATTTATAGGTAACTTTTTTATGTTTGATAGAGGGAACTGCGAAGGTTTTATCGTCCCCAAATCGAAGAGAAAATGAAGACAGGATAGGAGAAAGCCAGCCTGTTCCGCCGTTCAGAGTATGAAACTTATCTGTATCTTTAACCTTAGAGTTCACCCTGCGAGCGGGAATCGAACCATCGACCTATCGCTTACAAGACAGGTGGGCTACCAAGCTCTGGCCTAGCCCTGTATATTTTAATTGCCTCAAATGTTATACAGTTTCCCTCCTCTCCGTAAATGTTATTCAGTGCCCCTTTTCCGTTTAGATTATGTTTTACAATCTAGGTAATTTTTTCTCTATCTTCCTTTTAGACATTTCGCATAAAAAAATGAACTCCGAAGCTGTACAATACGCGGAGGAGAAAAGAAAGTGGGAGAAAGGAGAAAAGGATAAAGGGATGAGAGACAGAATGAGGGGGGAAAGGAAAGAGGGAGAAGGGAGAGAGGAAGAGGGGAGAAAAGGATGAAGGAGAGAGGAATAAAGGAAGAAAGGGAGAAGAAGAGAGAGAAATGAAATTAAAAAAATAATAAAGGAGAGAGGGGTAAAGTGAGGAAAGAGAGGGGTAAAGTGAGGGGGAAAGGGAAAGAGGAAGAAAGTGATAAAGGGAGAGGTAGAGAAGGGAGGAAAGAAAGAGGCAGGAGGGAAATTGAAAGAGGAGAGGAAGAGAGGGGGGATTTCAAGGTAAGACGACAGGATTATAAGAAAAATCCCTATTAGCTGCATAGTTATCAAGCTAAAAACATAAACGAAACTCAAAATGTTGGCCGAGAGCGGAAGATTTCTCTCCCGCAGTCTCTGCACTCTGTGTATTTCTTATGGAGATTTTAGCGATCAAAAATTGATCATATCTCAGGATCGGTTTAGATTTTCGCAAAACCCTTTCTTATTGCACACCTAGACCATAAAAGGAATATTCCTACCAAATTTCAACTTTCTAGATGTTGTGGTTCTTGAGATAGAGCGATCAGTGTGTGAATATGAAATGTGAATGAGTGAATGGATCTTGTTTTTATAATATAAGATAAGATATTCCCGACAAGCGACTGTTCGTTACCAAAGTACCAGGGGATTGATATCTGATTGACACTTGTTCGATTTTTATTATTATTATTATTATTAATTTTCATGTAGGTACCAAGTATGTAACCAGGGCGCAAGTGCCTTAGGTATATAGGTACTTCGCGTGGTAGATATCTTAGGCCAGCCTTTCACTATCAGGTAGACCTGACAGGCGGACCTTTTCAGCTGTACCTGTACGGTCTACCTGATAGTGAGTGGGTGGCCTTACAGAACGCAATACATACAGGGATGATACGGATCAGTGGCTATTTTTTATTGAAACAAGCCTAACCTCTAACCTTCATCTGATTTGAAGAAGAGGCATGAAGAGGTTAGGAATAACGTCAACTTTTTTTGAAGAGACACATTATATTTTAATGTTTCTTTTCTTCTCTTTTTACAATCTTATCTTAATTTTTCTCTCTCTCTCTCTCTCTCTCTCGCTCTCTCTCTCTCTTCCTCTCTCTCTCCCTCCCTCTGCCTACTGCTGGAGTAAAGGGACTTTTCAATGCATTAGACATCAGGAAAGCATTTCTTCCCTAGGTCCTTATGCAGGATACACCACTGTATTGTAGTAAATATCCTTAGTATCCTTAAGAAGAAAACTTTTCTCATTTCAAATTGCCAAAGTTTCTACCCTCTCTTTCTTTCTCTCTCTCTCCTTACCTTTCTTTCTCTATAAAAGAAAATTTTGACAGTAAACCCAACCTAAACTTCAATCTTTAAACCAGCGTTTACTAATTAGTTGCCTACGTAAGACACCTATTTAAACCCCTCCCAGAATTAAAAAAAAAAGATAATAAAAAATAACAACAACAACAAAAGCTTCTAACTTGTGGCGTCTATCTCTAATTTTTTTTCTGAGTGTAGGTATTGCCTACTTATAAAGAATTTATACGTACCTACCTACTTATTCATTTTATTTTTCATTTATTTATTTGTTAAAGGCCTTTTTTAATTCCTGCCTTGTAATACCTAAGGGTTCTTAAAGTAAAATCGTGCAAAAATTCATCATATATTTCATGAATTAGGTACCTTTTTCTACCTTTAATCAAAATATTTCGTAAATAAAATACGTGAAAGGTTAGATCCGGTTTTCTACTTCTCCTCCTCCCCCTCCTCCTCCTCTTCTTCCTCTGCTCCTCCTCCTTCTCCCTCTCCCTTCTCCTTTGGCTTATTGGTGTGATGATCGCTAACTCGCTACGTGGCGCGCTTTTTAACCCTACGTGCGCGCTACTTAACACTCTCCCTTCTCCTTTGGCTTATTGGTGTGATGATCGCTAACTCGCTACGTGGCGCGCTTTTTAACCCTACGTGCGCGCTACTTAACACCCTCCTTCTTCCTTCTCCTTTGGCTTATTGGTGTGATGATCGCTAACTCGCTACGTGGCGCGTTTTTTAACCCTACGTGCGCGCTACTTAACACGCGCTCACACCTCATTCACAGAAATGGCATGAGAAGTTACTTGAGAAAAAAAAAAAAAAAAAACAGCATTGCTAGAACGTGACTTTTACTAAGGTAAGATACTTAACACGCGCTCACACCTCATTCACAGAAATGGCATGAGAAGTTACTTGAGAGAAAAAAAAAACACCATTGCTAGAACGTGACTTTTACTAAGGTAAGAGAGAGAGAGGGAGAGAGAGAAGGGGAGTGTGAGGGAGAGAGGAAGGGAGAGGGAGAGAGAGAATGAGAGAGAGACAGAGACGGAGAGAGAAAGAGAGAGAGATAGAGGGTGTGTGTGTGAGAGAGAGAGAGAAAGAGAGGAGAGAGCGGGTGAGAGAGAGAGAAAGGGGGAGAAAGAGAAAGAAAGAGAGAGAGAGACTGGGGAGAATTTGAAATATTTTCCTAGCAAGTGGGAAAAAATATTTATACACAAACAAGGTCACAAATGTTAACAGAGAGAAGGGGAGGATGAGGGAGAGAGGGAGAGAGAGAGAAGAGGAGAGAGAATGAGACACAGAGAGAGAAAGAGAGAGGGAGAGACGAAGGGAGAGGGAGAGAGAGAGAGAGAGAGAGAAGAAGAGAGAGAATGAGAGAGAGAGACAGAGACGGAGAGACTGGGGAGAATTTGAAATATTTTCCTAGCAAGTGGGAAAAAATATTTATACACAAACAAGGTCACAAATGTTAACACCTTCAGTTCATTATTATTATTTACCTACCTATTTATTTTTACCTACTCTTTTTTTTATTATTTCATTAATCATCAGCAAATTTTTGTTTTTCTGCAAGTCGCGTAATTAAAGAAAGAGTGTGTGTGAGAGAGAGATAGAGACAGATTGATAGATTTGATTGATTGATTGATTGATTAATGCTTTATTTTTACATTTTTGAATATATGTACAATGAAGAGAGAGAGAGAGAGAGAGAGAGAGAGAGAGAGAGAGAATTAGAGTGTTAGGAGAAGAGTACCTATAGGAATAGACAAAAAAGGTCAGAAATAGAAGAGGTGAGAGAGATAGTGAGAGAAAAATAGGGAGAGATAGAGAGAGAGAGAGGAAAAGGGAGAGAGAGAAACAGAGAGACAGCTCCCCTCTCTAATTTAGAAAGGGTCTTTTTATTTACCCACCTACACGTTCATTATTATTATTTACCTATTTATTTTTACTCTTTTTCTTTATTCTTTCATTAATCATCAGCAAATTTTTGTTTTTCTGCAAGTTGCGTAATTAAAGAAAGAGTGTGTGTGAGAGAGACAGATTGATAGATTTGATTGATTGATTGATTAATGCTTTATTTTTACATTTTTGAATATACAATGAAAAGAGAGAGAGAGAGAGAGAGAGAGAAGTAGAGTGTTAGGAGAAGAGTAAAGGAATAGACCAAAATAGAAGAGGTGAGAGAGATAGCGAGAGAAAAATAGGGAGAGATAGAGAGAGAGGAAAAGGGAGAGAGAGAAAGAGAGAGAGAAACAGATAGGGAGAGAGAGCTGGAGGGAGGGAGAGAGAGAGAAAAAGAGAAAGGGTTAGAAATAAGGAAAAAGAGAGAGAGAGAGAGAGAGAACAACCGTTATCCATCTTCCAATGAAAAGGCATGGGGAATGAATGGATGATCAAGAGAGGGTCAAAGTTCAGGTTGTACGTTATCCGAAAATGAAAATACCCCAAGTATTATTACACAGATATTAGTAGATAAACCTTGGGGTGGCAGATTAGGTACTGTAAGGAGGGGGAAAGTAAAATTAGGGAGGGAGAGATTATTAGGTAGGAAGGGAAGTAGATAGATAGAAGAAGGTGGGGAAATAAGAGGTACGTAGGTAGGTATACGTATAAGAGATAGGAAGGTAGAATAGAACAGTTGCGCTTACGTGGGTGAAGTTTCTAAGTCAAAGAGCAGAAAAAATGAGGAGCTATGGAATTTTCCTTTTTCTCCTACGACTTCTAGATCACGAGATAAATCGATTTAAAAAATACCGGTAAAACTTGAACTCTGACGTCACGGCATACGCTCCCGTACACAATGACGTCACATCAAATTTCCCGACCAAAGCTCCCTCGCAGGCAACACATTAATGTGTTTGTGCGCATACGTTTTTGCGCATTTCTTTCTGCTCCTCCGCAAGCGTGCTTGCATACTGGCGCTACCTAGTGGACGAAAAAAACAACTG
Source organism: Diaphorina citri (assembly GCF_000475195.1). NCBI lineage: Eukaryota > Metazoa > Arthropoda > Insecta > Hemiptera > Psyllidae > Diaphorina > Diaphorina citri. The sequence continues at coordinate 303,564 of NW_007377574.1, forward strand.
CCTGAAGTCCAACGTCACACATCTTCGAACTCTTTCATTAGAACGGAAAATAAAAATTGAGTTTTCGACCTTTTACAGTTATTTTTTTCGGAGTTTTGACCTCAGGTTTGAATTTTTCACAACTTTTTACATAGGAATCGACCATTTATTAATAATTTTTACCCATTGGCAACTGCTCCATTAGGGAGGGAGGAAGATAGAATTAGGGAGAGAGGAAGGTATAATGAAGAAGGGAGGGAGGGAGGGAAATTATGAAGAAAGGTAAGTAGATAGGAAGGACGAGGGCGATAGGTGAAAGGTAAGGGATACACAAGATACGTATAGGTAGGGAGGTATTTAACAGGGAGGGAGAATTAGGGATTTAGCAAGGAAGGGAGATTAGGTAGGAAAAGAACGAAGTAGATACGTAGATATGATAGGAGAATCAGGAAGGGAGGGTATTAGGGTTATAAAAAGAAAAGAAATTAGGAGGTAGGAGGGAGATAAAATTAGGGAGGTAGGGAGATAAGGTGGGTAGATAGGGATATGGGAGTTAGGAATATATGGGTTTGGTATGTACAGTAGAACCTCGATTATTTCAACCTCCATTATTTCAACTCTCTATTATTTTAACTCCAAAATCAGTTCAAAATAGGATATTTTTTAACCCTTTTCTTCTTTTGTATCTAAATATTGCCCCTTTTTCCATTGTTCAATACGGAATTTCAATTATTTCAAGTTTCGATTATTTCAACTATACCCTCGGTCCCCACTGATGGTTGAAATAATCGAGGTTCTACTGTATATACGTAGATTTATAGGTAGGTCAGATAGGAGCAAACTTTTCGTTGAAATAATTTACGGGATGGTAGCAAAAACTGACGGAGGGGAAGTGTAAGGGTGGGGAAATGTAAGACAGGAGTAAAAGAGGGGGGGTAAAAAAGGTAGGACCGATGTAAGGGAGGAGGGGGGGGGAGGGAGAGAGATGAGGGAGGGAACTCAAAGTTATTAATAAGAGAAGAAATTGAGAGAGATATACAGAGAAAGAGATGGAGGGGAAGAGAGAGAGAGAGGAAAGAGGAAGAAAGAGAGGAGAGAGAGAGAGGATAGGGAGAGAGGGAGAAAAAGATTATGATTTGAGATGTGAGAAAGGGTTACGTGTATAATACCCATTCGTTTACACGTATTTATACTTTATTTATACTTATACAAGTTGTTTATACGTAAGTATTAGATATGTATGAGATAAAAAAGTTTCCCTTCAAATTTCCCAAACTTTATCGTAACAAAATTAAGTATTTTAGGTTATGATAGCGAGAGAGAGAGATAGAAAGAAAGAGAGAGAGAGAGATATTTAACTGTGTGGACAGGACTGTTTGAGGGTGAGACGGTTTGATGCCACTTGTCAAAAATAGAAAGTAAAAAAAAGGAAACAATTAACGAGGAAGTCTTAATAAAAAGACCCACAATCTTGATACAGATTGTGGGTCTTTTTATAAAGATAGGTAGTGGTTTACATGAAAAAGCACACAATTTCTTCACATGTAAATTCGAAAAGGGCATGGTAAAACTAGAAGATTGACAAAATGGTAAAACTAGAAGATTGACAAAATGGTAAAACTAGAAGATTGACAAAATGGTAAAACTAGAAGATTGAAAAAATGGTAAAACTAGAAGATTGACAAAATGGTAAAATTAGAAGATTGAAGGCATGTGATGTGTTCCAATCCACTCGACCCCGTAATGAAGAAACGCGGATACCCACCACAAACAACGTTGCTTAACTTCAGTGATCCAAGGCAGAAAATTTAATAATTTTGAAACACCCTGTAGGCACGCTTACATTGTTTTTATTAATGGAATTATTTTTTTATTATTATTTACCGGTTAGGCGGGTTAGGTAGACTGCAAAAAACTTTACACCCATCAAAACTTTAACACCCCCTCTCCTGTCCTCTCGTATTTTATTTTATTACTTCCCCAGTCCTGATTTACTTCACGTATCTCTCTTTCTAAAATTAAAAAATGAAAAAGTAGGACATCAGCAATTCAGCAGACAAAGTAAAAATATAGTAGACGAAAAAAAAGTATGAAGAGAAAAGGAAGGAGAAAAGGAGGACGGGGGAGCAAAGGAGACAGAATAAGACTTACAAAGGAACAGGAAGAGAGGGAGAGAGACTGGAATAGAGATACCTGTCCTCAATGAACGGAATTCTAAAAAGAGAGAAACAGGAGAAGGAGAGAGAGGGAGAGAGGGAAGGAAGGAAGGAAGGAAGGAAGGAGAGGAAGTGACAGAGAGAGAGAGAGAGGGAGAGACTTATAAGTAAAAATAAAGCCAAAGTCCACAAGATGAAAAGAGAAAGAAGTATCTGAGCAGTGGCGTGTAGTAAGATTTACAAAAGGGGAAGCTCATAAACCCATAATAATATACAGTATGCCGATCTAGTAGGAAAAAAAATAAAAAAAAAAATACCTTTGTAGTTTTTTTTATACCTTTGTAAGTAGTTTTTTTTTTTTTTTTTTTTTTTTTTTTTTTTTTTCTTTGAGGGAGAGAGGGAGAGAGAGAGAATGAGAGACAGAGACGGAGAGAGAAAAAGAGAGGGAAAGACGAAGGGAGAGGGAGAGAGAGATAGAGAGGGGGAGAAAGAGAAAGAAACAGAGAGAGAGAGACTGGGGAGAATTTGAAATATTTTCCTAGCAAGTGGGAAAAAATATTTATACACAAACAAGGTCACAAATGTTAACACCTTCACTGCCAAGTATGGCGTTAGTGACACAGGGTTTGTCCATTTTAACCTAAAATTGACTTTTTTAGGTACTTTTTTTGACCCTGTACTTTTTTTTTTTCAGAAGGAGGATAAGTTGCCACGGTTCAGCAGGGTCAGGTTAGGTAAATAAGTGCGACCGCGGCTGAGGTTGGTTGGGAAACGATGGTCTAACTACACCTCCACAATACTCATAGGTAGGTATTTACTGTACTTGTGGTAGGTATTGAACGTGTTAAAACAACCCTATAGTTATTATATTTTACTTTTTTTATTATTATTATTTTTTGCACATACCCAAGTAAAGCGAAAATTTATTTATGCTCTAACAGCAAAATGAATTTGTACATTATTTCATGTTTCAGTACCATCTCAAATTATGAACGAGGGGAAAAATGTCAACCTCTTTTTTTTCGTCTCACTTTTTTTAGGGATTTTTTTTTATATAGGGACTTTTTTTAGGGATTTTTTCATTTCGTTTTCTGACATCAAGTCTACGGCTAAAGGGCGTTCAAATCGTGTTTTGCATTTATAACGAAGCCAAACTAACTTCGCCCCTCTTCCCCCTAATTTTCTACCCCTTTTTCATTCCCCTCTTTTCCCTTAATTTTGACTCCCTTTTTATTTACTCTTCTCCTTCGATTCGTTTTTTTTTCCTTCTTCTTCTTCTTCTTCTCCTCCTCCTCCTCCTCCTCCTTCTTCTTCTTCTTCTTCTTCTTCTACTACTTCTTCACCACGTCGTCCTTATCTGTGCTGTTTTCCTCCTCCTTCTTTTCGTTCGTTTCCTCCCCCCTTTTTTTCTTCCATTCCGAGTTTTCCGTCCATTTTTTGTCAATCTACCATTTGCCACTCCCCGTCCTTCTCCTCCTTTTCCTACTCCTTCTCCTCCTGCTATCCTCTCACGTCTTTTTTCGCCTCCTCTTTTTTATCCTTCTTCTTCTCCTTCCCCTCTTTAAACCCTTCTATGTATGAACGAGAATAGGAAAAATTTTCCTCTCTCCATCTCTTATATCCCAAATTTGCCGTATTTTATTTAACATCTAACCGCTAACCGCAGCCCGGTTTATTCAAGGTCACTACCTCCCCTCACATGGAAGTGTGTTTAAGACGTGAGGGGCGTTAACCACTTTTAGGTTTACGTTTCTCCTCTTGCCATACTCAACCGAGCTCTGGACTTCGGTTAACGATAGAGTCGCCATTTTTTTCTCGGTTAATGCGAACAGCTGGTTTTTTTTAATCAGCTGATTATCCCCACTACGAGATTTTTACCCCCACTCTCTAAATTTCGGTTTACGGTTAGATGTTAAATGAAATACGACAATCCATCCGTCTCTCTTCCACCTCCTCCTCTTTACAGTCTTTCTCTTTCTCTTCGACCCACACCCTTTATCCTAAAGGGAAGGGTACCAACCCCCTAAGGGCTTTTCAGTCTCATCCTGGCAGTCTAAATGAGGTACAGTCTATTTTGGGAGGTTGTCCGGAAAGTCCAAATTTTAGATAGATATTAGCATCATTACTATTGTTATTATTATTATCCCACATCATGTACAATACTTACAACTGATATCATCATCACAAGAGGTGAAATGCCCTGAAAGCAAGATGTGTTTACGTATGTACGTGGGTATAATGGTCTGTGTGTGTTTGATGGTAGCTACAGGGTCAATGCAAGGGTCAGAGATATTTGGATTCAGGAGTTCCGAGATTAATAATGGAAAAAGGCCACAGAAGACCCTGAGTAACGTATGTAGTTGTCATTTTATCTCAAAGGTTACTCAAAAGTCAAATCTTTGTCAACGATTAGGCATAATATTTAAATTTCAAGTCCTTTGTTGAGGTTTGATAGAGGGAACTCTAACTGCTAAGGTCTTATCGTCCCGAAATCAAAGAGAGAAGGAAGACAGGATAGGAGAAAGCCTTTCGAGAACGAACCTTATCCGTTCAGGATAAGATCCGCCCCGGGAGGAAATCGAACCCGCGGCCCAGTGCTTACTAGACAGACACGCTACCCTCCAAGCTGACTCGTTTAATTACCAGGTGAGCGCAGCACCCGAATGCCCACACACAGGGTCACATTGGTCATCAACGCATCACCTTTACCGAATCCTTGCGGATTCAGTTTGATCCTGTAGATAAATTTTCAAAAGGAGAGAAGGACCAAACCACAGGAGGGGAGGACTAAAAGTACAAGAGGGGAAGGACTAAAAGGAGGAGGGCTTTTGGGTTGATAAAAGGACACACAGGAACCGTGATTTAATTTGTCACGGTCACAAATGTCACCCGAAGCCATACCAAGCATTCTCGTTACCTGTTAACCTGGATGATCCTTCTAATTTTATCTCTGACTGAAATTAGCCTCCGGACGTCTGGTCTGCTGACTCAACGGAATGTTATAATGTGAATCAGCATAACTAATATCCTAACTAGTGAATATTGTGGGGAGGCGGTCCAGAGGATTGTACGGCTATGCACAATGCTAAGTTGTGCATCAGCATAGTCTCCTGACTGAAGGGAATATTATTGCCCATAAGGGTTCATTCATAATTTGATAATTTCTAATAAATTCAGCCACACACTGTCAGGTAGACCTGTCAGGTGGACCTTTTCAGCCGTACCTGTCAGGTCTACCCCATAGTGAGTGGCTGGCCTAAGAAAATAATTTTTATTTGTTGAAATTTATTGACGGATTCAATCAAAATCGACGGCAAACCTTTCAAGATTTGGGTGTGGTGAAATAGACAGACAAAAAACCATGCTGACTGAAATTAGCCTCCGGATGTCTGGTGTGCTGACTCAACGGAATGTACCTTTTTGAATTTGGAACTGCTCCAAAGATTTGAAACTCATTTCGTTGAAATAAGGAATTCTAGGGAAATAAGGAATTCTAAGGAATGAAATAAGGAATTGATAAAAACAAGGCGCACTCCTTGAATTATATTTAAGGCGGATTTTCTAAGCATCCCCCTTAATATTTCATTCTCTAACCTCTTTCTCTCTCTCTCTCTCTCTGTTCCCTCTCTCTATCCCATAATCATTTTCTCGTTCTGGTAAAAGCATTTTTTCTCTCTTACGCCTAGGTACCTTTTTTTTTAATTTCTATTTTAATGCCTACATTTTTTAGAATCGGTTTAGCGGAAAATTTCGTCATCCTCTCTCTTTCTCTCTCTCTCTCTCTCTCTCTCTCTCTCTCTCTCTCTCTCTCTTCCTCTCCATCCTCTCTCTCTCTCACACACACCCATGCGAGTAAAAGCTTAAGCTTAGTGGATTTTTGCTTTCTATTTTAGATCGTATATATTTTGCAGCCGTTTCGTTCTGCTTTTTTCCAGACCTTAAGTTTTATTTTCATTTTTCAAATTACCTTTTTTTTACCTTCTTTTTCAAAGCCCTCAGAAAGAAAAATATAAGGTAAATACCTTTAGAGGCGGTTAACTGTGTATGTATGTACACTGTGTACCTGTGTAGCTACCAGCCACGCTTGACGTTGCTTCACTTCAGTCTTCAGTCATTCCTCCTTGGGAAACTGGTGCGAAATAGCGTTGGCTATCGTTTCCTTTTTACTTTCCTTATCCTATAGGAAGGAAAGTATTACTTTCCTTATCCTATAGGAAGGAAAGTAATGTAATCGGGTCCATGATTTCTTCCTACGTCCTCCCTATGTAAAAATGTGTCTCTCGTTTTGTGGAACGGTAACACAATTCAAATTCGAGTCAAAACATGACAGATGACATGTTTCAAACCTAATGGCATAAAGAAATAAAACGATACGAACAAAATAAGACATAAATATTACGTTTTCCTACCTGCCAACCTATCGGTGTACATGGCATTCCAATATTAAAATGCCTTATGGGGGAACAATATTTTGGAAATAAATTCCTCGTATCAACCTAGGTTCGGTTTAGTAGTTTGGTACATTTGAAATTCCGTGTAGGTGCGATACTATAGTAGTTGTATGTATTTTCCTTTTGGAATTTCTCCTCTCTTGAAGTTCGTTTCCCCCTCTTTTGGCGTGGTAGCGCTAGCACTAAGCCATAGGAAATCCAAGATGGGATCGGTTCCGTTTCCGAAAGGAAAAATACACCTTCCCACTTTCGCTAAAAAATTTGTATGTACCTGCTTTCGCTAAAAAAGTTGTAGTTACTCGTAGGTTCTTCCCTAACTATCAGAGGCGTATTTGAAAATAATCAGTGACATTATATGTAATTCATGGGATTAAAGCATCCCCTTTCAAAGATCTCACGACATACCACTGCAAAGAAATCCCCACATTGATTGGACCGAACATTAAACTCTTGAGAGGAAAAGGACTTAAATTGTTAATCTCCTCTTTAAATAAAACACATTAAAAAAAAAAACTCTTGAGAAATCAATTTTATGTAAATAGTTTCAATAGAAATTGCATGGTACCCTTTTTGAATATAAGGTCTGATATTTAAAAGGAATTACCTCCATCTAGGTAGTTGAAGGTTGAAGTGGTTAGGTGTTTACAGTTAAACAGCTTAGAAGGTTTGCGTAGTTCTGAAGATGAATTGTGATGCTTTTGAAACTCTCTCTGTTTTTAAATAGTGCAATATTGAGGATGATGTACAGTAAAAAATAACCCAATTATATATTCAAGTTCTAGACAAACAGGGTCTTCTAAAAACCTAAAAAAATAAAGTTTTAATTAGGTAGGTACTAATGTTTTTTGGTACGTCTTTATTAAGATACATATGTACATAATAATGACGTACCAAATACCTATGTATGGCCGTCCAGACTCGTTTAATTCTTAAATTGAACTAATTTTGAGATCTACCCACACTGTTTTAAGGGTGTACCCAATTAACGATTTTAGCATTGAGTGTCCACTTACCGTTTTCAAGGGTGCACAGTTGCACACCTATCTAATAAACAATGTTTTTGGGTATACCTAAAAAACTGATTACACAAAATTCAACTGATTGGCCATTCGGAGTGCGAAAATTAGCTGACTGACCATAAGGCAATATGTAAAATGGCGGTTTACATCGTTTGGCGAAAGAAAATTTTGGAAAAGTCGTACCATTTTCCAGTAGTACAGGAAAAACCACTTTCGGGATCATAAAACTCAACTGATTGGCAATAAGGAATACGAAAATTAGCTGACTGACCTCCAGGCAATATGCAAAACAGCGGTTTACATCGTTTGGTGAAAGAAAATTTCGGAAAAGTCGTACCATTTTCCAGTAGTACAGGAAAAACCACTTTCGGGATCATAAAACTCAACTGATTGGCAATAAGGAGTACGATTCCTGTACTACTGGAAAAGGGCGGTGGTTAGTACACTAACCACTTTTTGATATGCCATTTCTATCATATCAAATTCCATAACTGTTTGTTTGTTCCACAAAATAGTACGTCATGTCATAAAAAATGAAGTACCTAACTCAAAATTCAGAAACAAGACAAAAAAAAATCTGCCCCTCTAGGGGGTAAAATCAGGTGGTTAGTTTATTAACCACCACCCCTGAAAGGTTCCACAAGCTTGAAAATATCTGCCCCTACTGCGCTCTAAAAAGGTGGTCAGTACATTAACCACCGCCCTTGAAAGAGTTAAAGCGCTCAAAGAAGGAGAAGAAAAAGAAAGAGGTGAAGTAGAAGAAAGAAAAGAAAAACGAGAAGAAAAAGAACAAGAAAGAAGAAGAAGAGAAAGTGTAAAAGTGGAGAGAAAAAATGCACAACCTTCAAACATAGTTCCAACCACCCGTTAGTGACTTCGATACTTCAAACAATCACCCAACTAACAAGTAGGTATCACCATTGCAACAAAACTTAGTGACTTCAAACAAGCAGCCAGCTATCACCATTGCAACAGAACTTAACCTAGAAAGTAAAAACTTGGTAAAACTTCCGCGGAATGAGCATCACGAGAGATCCATTATAACAAATGATGATAAACTTGGAAATGGGATAACGCGAAAACATGAAATGAACAACACAGATCCGCAAGAAAACACAGAAAATACAATGTTTTTAATTAAATATTTCCCCACTCCGCACTCTGCCCGGGAAAAACGGGGGCGATAAAAAATGTATTTTGAAAACTTTGAAAAATTCCCTCCGCGCTCCCAGTGTTGCTCCTTGTGGGACGCCCCCCTCTTGCCCGGAAAATCCCTCGAAAAATCCCCCCTCTTCCTTTTTTTCGCGATTTTCTCGTTCCATAAATTCCCGCGCACCTAATTACTCCGAAAAAGAAGGGAAAAAACAACCAAAGCTATCCACTTAATATTTTCTATTTAGCTGATGAAATCCCGGAAAATCCCTCGAAAAATCCCCCCTCTTCCTTTTTTTCGCGATTTTCTCGTTCCGTAAATTCCCGCGCACCTAATTACTCCGAAAAAGAAGGGAAAAAACAACCAAAGCTATCCACTTAATATTTTCTATTTAGCTGATGAAATGCACACTGGTAGTCTGTTGGGTACTGAAGGGGTAGGGGAGAAGAGATGGTAATGAAATGACAGAGGAGAAGAGGGAGGAGGAATAGGAGACGGAGGAAGAAGAAGAAGAGGTGGTGTGAAGAGGAGGAATAGAAGGTGTTGGTGGTAAAGGGAGGGGAATTTAGGATGAGGAAGAAGAAAAGGAGGTGGTGATGATGAAGGAGGGGAAGTTGGGAGGAGTAGGAGGGATGGAGTTAGAAAAAGGAGAAGGAGGTACTGAAGGGGTAGGGGAGAAGAGATGGTAATGAAATGATAGAGGAGAAGAGGGAGGAGGAATAGGAGACGGAGGAAGAAGAGGAATAGAAGGTGTTGGTGGTAAAGGGAGGGGAATTTAGGATGAGGAAGAAGAAAAGGAGGTGGTGATGAAGGAAGGGAAGTTGGGAGGAGTTGGAGGGATGGAGTTAGAAAAAGGAGAAGGAATATGAGCAGGAGGAGGTGAATGTTTTGTACATTTTTAATTTTATTACGAAAGCTGCTGAATAAATTCCGACTGGAGTTAGTCATTCAGATCAGCATCAGAGCTTGGAGGAAGGGAGGGGAAGAGGAAGAGGAGGGGAGGAGAGGAGAAGGAGGAAGAGAAGGAGGAGGAGAGGGAAAAATAAGATTACATATTGTATTACATAGTCTTGTACCTATGAAGGAAAGATGGATGGTGTTGAGTGGTACCTTCCCCTTGGGTAGAGGTGTGTTTTGTTATTATTTTTATTTTTTACTTTTTTTCATATTTTATTTATCATTTTTTTCTATTTATTCTTTTCTAGCAGCTATACAGAAAAGCATTTTTTTTTTTTTTTTTTTTTTTTGAAAAAAAAAACGAACTCTAAAATATAAGGGTTAAAGCGCTTTTTGTAAAAAAAATTTTTTTTTTTTTTTCTGAAAAAAGAAACGACCTTAACATATAAGTGTTAAAGCGCCTTATCGAAAAAAAAAAGAACAGAGAGAGAAGAGAGAGAGAGTAGAAATTAAAGTCATAATATTAACAAAATACAAAAATAATAATACCTACCTAATTGAATTTAAGAAAATTTGCAAAACAATCCCTACATTGTGGATTCGTTCTCGGAACGGCTGACTTTCTCCTAATCAAGAGTATCAAGCTCCTCCAATTTTTAAATCACAGTTGAAGTGTAAATTTTTCATTATCTCCGAGCATCGAACCAAGGACCATAGGATAAGAGAAAATCTTGCGGTGAGAAATACCGAAAACCGCATCCCACATTCACAAAAGATTACTAAATCGTTTTAGGATTTTGATTTAATTCCTTGGTGACGAGAGAAAGATGGAAGATATGTGGGAGGGAGAGGGAGAGGGAGAGAGAGAGAGAGAGAAAGAGAGAGAGAGAGCTTTCCTTTCAACCCAAAACGAGCAACTTTAATGCTAACCCTTAAGGTTCCCACACACGACAAGTCCCCAAGTTCTTAGAAAAATTCTGAATTGATGTGCCTATTCTTAGAAAAAAAGGGCTAAGTTTTTTTTTTTTTTTTTCACGACAGAATCTCTACTTAGGCATAATGCAGAAGTATATGCATTTATGCAGTGCTATGCAGTTGTGACTCGGTGCAGACAGTAGGGTTTTTGTTGATGTAGGTAGTTTTTGATGTTCATCATAAAAAAACACCTTATTTTTTCCACCACATGATATTACCTCACTCCCACTAGTTCCACTCTTTTTCTTCTTCTTCTTCTTCTTCTTCTTCTTCTTCTTCTTCTTCTTCTTCATCTTGAGTATTCCTCATCTTCCTCCTTCTTCTCCTGTTTTTCCCTTTTTTCAGAGCTCTTGCTCATTCTATCTCGTTATAATATTATGTAACAAAATTGTCTAGGAAAAATTGGTATCTCCCATCCTTCCCTCAGCCTCCCTCCCTTCTCTCTATCTTTATCATGGTCCTAATTTCTCGTTCTTCCTCTCTCCCTCCATCTACCTTTCCTAATTCCTCCCAAATCTTTCATACTATTTCATTCTACAAGGTTTCCCTTCCTTCCCTCTTTTACCTTTCCTTCTTCTTCGTTCCTCTTTAATTTTCTTCCTTCTTGTGCTCCTCTCCATACCCTTCCCTCTCTCCTTTCTCCCTCCCATGACCTTAACATGATTTTCATAAAGTTTTCCCATGTTGCTCATGTCTTACATGTCTTACATCTTTGGATACACTAACTTCACAAGTCACAAAAAGAAGGAGAAGAAGGAGAAGAAGAAGAAGAAGAAGAAAAAATACAATCTTAGAACACACCTACGTCATTATATCTGAACAAGCCGCGTTTGCACGCTATGAAAGATTGACTACACCGATTCCGTTGATTCATGGGTTCATGTGATGGATTTTGCCACGTGCCGAAAATCCAATCGAAAAGAGTCACAGAATAGACTGCTCTTCCTCTGCAGATTTCGCTACTCACGATGTCTTTTATCTTATGGCTTCAGTCCGTTTGAACTTTTGGTCGTGTGTATTCACCTTTAGTCCTGATTCACCTTTATTCGTGTGTGTTCACCTTTATTCCTGAACTATAGAAACATTTTCTTTATACCTTTGGACTGGCTTCAGTAAGTTTGGAGTCTTGGACACATAAAGTAAGTAAGTTTGGACTCGTCGCGTCGTGTGTAGCCGCCTTTATGAATGCACTCAGGAAATGAGGATAAGTCTTGGGAAGATGACTGGAAAAATAGGGAAGGGGGATAGAATGGATTTTTATCCTGGCCCAGGAAGAAAAGTCCTTCTTACTACTTCCTTGAATTCGCTGTGAAGAACCTTTTTACCAACCTTTTTATTTCTCAAGTTCTAACACTTTTCTTCTTCTTCTTCTTCTTCTTCTTCTTCTTCTTCTTCTTCTTCTTCTTCTTCTTCTTCTTCTTCTTCTCCTTC
>NW_007377574.1:316548-333059 GCF_000475195.1 Diaphorina citri
ACTGCTCTCTCAACAACAGCTCCGGTCGACGAGGCCGCCCGCTCTCTCTCTCGTCTCTCCCGGTCTCTCCGTCCTCTCATCTCTCTCTCCCAGGCCAATAACTTATGTTAAGCAGTAATTTCTCCCTGTAGGTGGACTGCTTGGGGGGGGGGGGAGGAGAGAGGAGGGGTACTAAGAAGCTTTCAAGGGTTTTTGTGGACTCCTCGACAAAGGAAGATGGAGGAGGAGAAGGAGGAAGAAGAAGAGAAGAGTGGGGAAGAAATAGAGGAGGTAGTGGAAGTGAAAGAGGAGGAGGAGAAGAAGAAGAAACAGAAGGAGGAGAAGGATTAAAGAAGGAAGAGGAAGAAGAGGTGATGGTGGTGGCTGTGGTAGTGGTATTGCTGGTGGTGGTGGATGAGAGGAGGAAGAAGAAAGAGGAAAGAAGGGAGAGGAAGAGAGAGAGAGAGTTCCACGAGGAGATGTTTTTAATCAAAATTTCAAAATTTATTAACGTTGGACAAGGGAAGAGGGTATGTACCATGTATCCTTTCCCTATGTACACTACTATATCATACCATAAGGTAATACTTATTATTATCTACCTAGGTACTATACATATATGTAATATAACTACCTTTGTGTGGAGATAATAATAATAATTAAATGGTTTTATATGCAAGAAGGGCATTTTATAAAGCTTGATGAAATATGAAATGCTTTCCCTACAATGGGTAACCCAGAAAGGCACCTTCCTGCAGGTAACACAACAATGAAACAATCTAATAAATCGTCAGCCAGGTACCATCTGCAGTAGCTTTAATCACACCAACTTCGCCCCTCTTCCCCCTAATTTTCTACCCCCTTTTTCCTTCCCCTCTTTTCCCTAATTTTCTACCCCTTTTTTCCCCTCTTTTCCCTAATTTTTGACTCCTTTTTTATTTACTCTTCTCCTTCGATTCGTTTTTTTTTCCTTCTTCTTCTTCACCACGTCGTCCTTATCTTTGCTGTTTTCCTCCTCCTACTCCTTCTTTTCGTTCGGTTCTTTTTTCTCTCCATTCCGAGTTTTCCGTCCATTTTTTGTCAATCTACCATTTGCCACTTTCGTCCTTCTCCTCCTTTTCCTACTCCTTCTCCTCCTGCTATCCTCTCACATCTTTTTTCGCCTCCTCTTTTTTATCCTTCTTCTTCTCCTTCCCCTCTTTAAACCCTTCTATGTATGAACGAGAATAGGATAAATTTTCCTCTCCCTTTCCTCTCTCCATCTCTCATGTCCCAAATTCAAGGTCACTACCTCCCCTCACATGGAAGTGTTTTTAAGACGTGAGGGGCGTTAACCACTTTTATAGGTTTACGTTTCCCCTCTTGCCATACTAAACCGAGCTCTGGACTTCGGTTAACGATAGAGTTGCCATTTTTTTCTCGGTTAATGCGAACAGCCTATTTTTTTAATCAGCTGATTATCCCCACTACGAGATTTTTACCCCCACTCTCTAAATTTCGGTTTACGGTTAGATGTTAAATAAAATAAGGTACTATAACTACCTCTGTGTAAAGATAATAATAATAATAATTAAAAGGTTTTATATGCAAGAAGGGCATTTTATAAAGCTTGATGAAATATGAAATGCTTTCCCTAAAATGGGTAACCTAGAAAGGCACCTTCCTGCAGGTAACACAACAATGAAACAATCTAATAAATCGTCAGCCAGGTACCATCTGCAGTAGCTTTAATCACACGAAGAACAAGAACCATCACCATTTGTTGCAACATGCTGCAACAAAGAGGAACGATGCAACACGCGACAACAACTCTTTACATAAAATCTTAAAATCAAGAGAAACTATGCAACATGGAGTAACAACGCTTAAAATACACAAGCACAGCGCTAACGAATCACCCTGGAGCATAGTAAAAGCGATCAAAGAGGAAAAAGGAGAAGAACAAGAAGAGAAAGAAGAAGAAAAGAAGGTAAAAAGTGGAGAGAAAAAAATGTACAACCTTCAAACATAGTTCCAAAACTACCACCCGTTAGTGACTTCAATACTTCAAACAATCACCCAACTAACAAGTAGGTATCACCATTGCAACAAAACTTAGTGACTTCAAACAAGCAGCCAGCTATCACCATTGCAACATTACATAAAACCTTAAAATCAAGAGAAACTATGCAACATGGAGTAACAACGTTTAACATACACAAGCACAGCGCAAACGACTCACCCTGGAGCATAGTAAAAGCGATCAAAGAGGAAGAAGGAGAAGAACAAGAAGAGAAAGAAGAAGAAAAGGTAAAAAGTGGAGAGAAAAAAATGCACAACCTTCAAACATTGTTCTAAAACTACCACCCGTTAGTGACTTCAATACTTTAAACCAGCCATTCTTAACCTATGGTCCGTGGACCACTAGTGGTCCGCGAGAAGGTTTCAGGTGGTCCGCGAGAGGTAGATATACTTTTCTTCTTCATCTTCAGTACTCCTCATCTTCCTCCTTCTTCTCCTGTTTTTCCGTTTTTTCAGAGCTCTAGAAGTCGTAGGAGAAAGAAAAATTCCGTTGGTCCTAATTTTTCCTGCTCTATGACTTAGAACCTTCACCGACGTAAGCGCAAAACTGTTCTATTTTCTTCCTTCTTGTGCCAGCTCCTCGCCATACCTTCCCCTCTCTCCTTTCTCCCTCCCATGACCTTAACATGATTTTCATAAAGTTTTCCCATGTTGCTCATGTCTTACATGATCTCTCCCTCTGAAATTTGGAGAAGCACAAAACACGCATTTCTTTATTTTGAGGGCGAAACTTTTTCAAACGGTTTATTAAAATTAAAAAACGCTTGATATTTTAATTTACCTATTTATCATTTTGAAATCTTCAAAGAGAACCCCAGCCCTATTTTTTATCCTCATAAAATAAAGACTTTGCTACAAACTATGGAAAACACACAATACATTTCGCCGTATTTTAAAATTCCCTTTTGTCCAACCTGTTCTCGAAATATTTGAGTTGGTCCATGAATTCTGAGCCACCCTGTATACGCCACATTATTTCAGATTGAGATTTATACACAATATATTATATGTATATTTAGATTTACCTCTCTTGTATTAACAGGAGAAAAAAAATACATTTTACAGTTTTTTTAATACCTCAGTACAAATAAATGTAGGTGGTACCTATAATTTTGTTTAGTTTCCTTCTTTTTTCCCCCAGATTCTAAAATTATTCCAGCTTTCTATCCTGATGGAATAAATTTCTGCAGAATACCAAATTGGAGAGCAGGAATTAAATCGAATGACGACACTGGTACTACTGGTAGGTATTAGGGTTCGATAGTTATACATTAGAGTCTGGCTGAGGGACTATAATAGTCTGGCTGAGGGACTATAATAGTCTGGCTGAGGGACTATAAACAGAGAGTAGATCAGCGTCTAGCTAGGGGACTATAAACAGGGAGTAGACTATTCCAAATGTCCTTGTGCTATATCAATCAATAGCAAAGGTTGAGTGCGAAGGGAATCCACTCGGAAAATTTTGTTCAGCCAAAACCAGTTTCTCCTCCTCCTCCTCCTCCTCCCCCTCCTCCTCCTCCTTCTTCTCCTCCTCCTTCTTCTCCTCCTCCTTCTTCTCCTCCTCCTTCTCCTCAAGGAACTTTTCCATGCACAGTTTTTTCTTCTAATATTTTTGAATTTTTGATTTTCTTCTCTCAGAAAACTTTTGATTGAATTTTTTTACGACGTTGTAAAATCATAAAAAAGACGTGCTGGAAAAATTGTTTGCCATGATACAAAAAT
The DNA here is from genome assembly GCF_000475195.1 of Diaphorina citri. Taxonomy (NCBI): domain Eukaryota; kingdom Metazoa; phylum Arthropoda; class Insecta; order Hemiptera; family Psyllidae; genus Diaphorina; species Diaphorina citri. The sequence goes on from NW_007377574.1 coordinate 320,311, forward strand.
ATGACGGGAAACTTTCCTTCTTTTTTTTCGCAAAAAAAGCAGCCATTTTTTTATTTGGCAATATTTAGACGAGACGACCATGGGAGGGAGAGCGAGAGAAAGAGGGGGAGGGAGGGAGAAGGAGGAGAGAGAGAGAGGGGGGTTGTAAACTGTTGTTTTATTTGTGTTGAATATGTGTTAGGGTTTGGGTGTGTAAAAAATTTAAAAAATACAGTGGGTGGTATAATAAACCTGGGAAAAAGAAAATGACGTTCCATTCTTTCCAAGGCACTTCAAGAATAAAATCAATAAATGATAAATACCTAATTTATTAATTTTATAGAGGTAATTCAATTTGTGCTAAAGCGCAGCCTTTTGACAACTTTTGTGAAATTCACATTATCACAGCATATAACTACATACATATATTATAAGTGCTTCTTTTGCAATCAGTTTCCGTTTTTCCACTAATCTTTTTCAAACTGATAATGTCGCCACTGGTCGCCACTTGAAAAATGTAGCGACTCAATTATGCTCAGGAGGCTGATGCACCCTGGAATCAACGCACATAGCCAAAATAACTTCGATCCCGCCACGCCAGGAACCGATCCGAAGACCTCTGCTCCGGTGAGCAAGGCTAGTGTGGCGGTGGTTGCTTCAAAATGTAGGTAAGCGTGGGAATGGAGGAGGGAGTTTCTATTACATAAAAGTACCTAGCTGTCATCTGTTTGTATAATGATAAAGTAAAATAACAGTAATACCTACATAGGTAGCTACTGCAGGCAGGAGGTAGATAGGTAGGTAGGTAGAAGGACAAGGATTTTGTATTACATAAGTTAGGTACCTACCTACATAGGTATCTAGGTGTATAAAAGTAATTTTTCATCGTGTCACTTTACGTATACAGAGTGTTCAGAACTTTATTAACACTCTGTAGGTAGGTACTTAAATATATATTTTTTTTTTTTTTTTAAGAGGTTTGACAGAGGGAACTGTAACTGCTATGGTCTTATCGTCCCAAAATCGAAGAGAGAAGGAAGACAGCGCTAAGCTTTCCTTTTCCCCTTTTAGCGACAAGCTACCCGCCATCTTATTTCACCATTAGTGGCAAATTGAACTTTTTAATACAAATAGGACAGGGTCTTCGAGTCCTCAAAAGGACCTTTTTAAAAAAACGAGGTAGGTACTTTAAAACATATTTTCATTCTAAAGAATAGGTACCTACTTTGATTTAAAGGAAATATCTACATTGATTCACAAAAACTGCCGAAGGACTTGCCTAATTTTGATGAAATTTGTCCAAAAAAATTGACGCACAAAGAACATTACTTCTTAGATTTTGGACCTAAAATCTAACTTTTAGACCCTCCGCAAGGGGCCTTTTACGAATAAGTCCTTTTTTGGAGAGAGAGAGAGAGAGAGAGAGAGAGAGAGAGAGAGCCATATTGTGCTGTCTATCTCGCACACCCCTACTGTGAACTTTCTCTTGATAAACTTACATTTCATTTTTTTTAAACAACCCCCCTCTCTCTTTCTCTCCCCCTCTCTTTACCTCTTTCTCTCCCTCTCTCTCTCTCTCTCTCTCGCTCTCTCTAGTTCTCTCTCTCCAGCCAAAATAACTTTGATCCCGCCACGCCAGGAACCGATCCGAAGACCTCTGCTCCGGTGAGCAAGGCTAGTGTGGCGGTGGTTGCTTCAAAATGTAGGTAAGGTACTTAAATAGGTAGGTTCCTAAAAAAAAACACGATGTAGGTATTAGATTCCTAAAAAAATCCCCGTTATTCCCTGGATTCCACTCGAAAAGAAGGGAAAGCTTTATTTTATGCTCATGCATGGAGATATAAATTAGAAAAAAGCGAGGTATTAGATTAGAAATACGAAGAAGTGTAATTGAAAATCATGTAGGTAAATACATATTTGTAGGTACCTAATACATACCTACACATTAAATATAAATACATTTACATACAGGGTGTTTTTACGAGGACAGGGGGGGGGGTTTAGAAAATGGAACCACCATGAAAATTTCGGGTACCGATTGAAATTTGGAGAAGCACAAAACACGCATTTCTTTATTTTGAGGGCGAAACTTTTTCAAACGGTTTATTAAAAAACGCTTGATATTTTAATTTATTTATCATTTTGAAATCTTCAAAGAGAACCCCAGCCCTATTTTTTTATCCTCATAAAATAAAGACTTTGCTGCAAACTATGGAAAACACAAAATACATTTTGCCGTTTCTTAAAATTCCCTTTTGTTCAACCTGTTCTCGAATTCTGAGCCACCCTGTATACGCCACACTATTTCAGATTGAGATTTATACACAATATATTATATATTTAGATTTAACTCTCTTGTATTAACAGGAGAAAAAAAAATACATTTTACATCTTCTTTTCCTCCTCCTTTTATCGAGGACACCACGTAAAAAATTGCTCAACTTCTGATGAGCTACCAACAACAGTATTTTTTTTCATTCACCATTTTTATTCATTCATTTTTATGATCTCTCTTGTACTCTAGCAACTCTAGCTTATAGTTTCTTTTTTTCTCTTTCGTCTCACTTTTGTCACTTCGCTCCCACACTTACCATTTGAGAAGTAATTGTTTGCATAATGTCAGTGGCGTGTGATGAGCCTCTTCATAGCGACCCTTTCTATCCGTGGAGGAAATCGAGAGAGCAGGACTGGAAGGTGAGAAGAAAAGGTTGGAAGGGGATGAGAAGAATAGGTAGACCTGACGGGTACGCCTGAACAGGTGCGCCCGTCAGGTCTACCTGATAGTGAATGGCCGGCCTTTGCGACGAGGTATAGACCATTAGTTTGGTTAATCGTAGACTTTAACTAGGCTAGTTAATTAGCTTGTAAGGTGCGCTACCTTCCTTGCAAGCTATAGGCGAACTTTATCTTAAACACATTAAGTTCGTTCTCAGAACGGCCGGCTTTCTTCTATCTTGTCCTCCTTCTCTTTTTGATTCCGGGACGATAAGACCTTAACTGCAATGTTACAGTTCCCTCTATCAAACTAATCAGCACAAATGCCCTCCCTCGAAAGCAACCTCCTTGGCTGGGTGTGTATCTCACCGCGGCGCGGGTCCTGGGTTTGATTCCCAGCAGAGTACAAATTTTATCGGTCGGTGTTTGAAAAGCAGGGGTGCAGGCTTTCTTTTTCGATTGCAGACGATCAAGTGAAGGAGTGAAAGGGTTATTACATTTTTATTATTATTTCTTTTTTATGAAACACATCTTTCTATTTGCGTGTCTAATTTTCTATATTTCCTTATGCCCCTTTTTCACCTCCTTCTCCTCCTCCTTTTTCCCTTCCTCCTTCTTCCCATCCTCCCAACTCTCTTCTTCTCCTTCCCCTCCTTCTATAGTTCTCTTTCTATATCTTACACTTCCAGTTCCTTCTCCTCCGTTTTATCTTCTTCCTTCAATTTCTCATTCCCCTGTTTCTCCTCTTCCTCCTCCTCCTCCTCCTCCTCCTCCTTCTCCTCATCCATTTTCTTTGTCTCGATGATTAATAGCCCATTTTTCTATTAAGATTTCTCCTCCTCCTTCTCTCCCTTTTCTTCTAAGTAGGTACCTATCTATTTCTTCCTTTCTACCTCGTTTCTTTTATATTTCTTCATATTATCCCTTCACTATCTTTTCTTATTCTATTTTTTCCTTATTATTTTCTTATCCTTCTGTGTTTTTGGTACGTACTTGTACCTACCTATTTGGATTGATCATTTATATTGAACTTAGATCACAGTTTGAAGACTAGAATAGAATAGAATATACATACCTTGTCCATCCTGTTCGAATTAGATTAAAAAATCCCTTTGAAGGGGATCGGAAAGGTGTAGAGGAGATGAGCTACATATATTTCCCGGGAAAAGTAAAACTTTTGATTTGGAATCGAACCACGAACCTCCGATATCTGAATTACTACACCATTTTGATGTTGTGAACTCACGAGACTAGCACTTTTGATGTCAACTGTAGTGAGGGGGCACCCACAAACCAGGCTGTGGATTTCAGTTTTGCTGAAATCCAGCCCAGTTCCTCAAATTGTCCTCACAAGGCTGAGTGCACCCCGAAATAGGCCGCAAAACTTTATATCCCAGTCCCAGGCAGTCACCCGTCCAGGTAACAACCATGCAAAACGTTGCTTAACTTCAGTGATTCAACGTGGTTTAGCCGCTAGCTTATATCATTAATTTTATAAACCTTGTCTCAGCTAAAAGCCCCCCCCCTCCCTCTCTCTCTTTCTCCCTCTCTCTCTCTCTCTCTCTCTCTCTCTCTCTCTCTCTCTCTCTCTCTCTCTCTCTCTCTCTGTTTTGTGCTGAAAGGTTCATTTCGAGCACAAAAGAAGTAAAATTGTGTTCTACAATAGAGAGAGAGAGAGAGAGAGAAAGAAAAAGTGAGTGAGAGAAAAAGAGATAGAAAGAGAGAGATAAAGAGGGGGAGAGAGAGAAATAGTAAGGGAGGGAGACAGGGAATGGAAATATCTGTGTGTGTGAAACAAAGAGAGAGATAGATAGATAGATAGATAGATAGATAGATAGATAGATAGATAGATAATTTTTGTGCGTTATTAATTTTTCCAATAAATTTCCTTTCGAATATAGGTATACATCATATTACACATGTAGGTATTCTTGTAGGTGGATATTCCTATAGGTAAGGAAATATCGTATCGGTAGGTATTCCTAAATATGAGATGTTTTTAGGTAAGTATTCAAGAATGTCGTATTGGTTTTCTTCAATATACCTACCTACCGATCTACCTACCTTCCTAATACCTACCAGCTACGCCCCCAGAGTTATTTCCGTACACAATTTTTTGATTAATATTCAGAAATTCGAGAGTTGAAGATTTCCTTCATATTCCAATATTCTTCCTGTTTCCTAGGTACTCTCATATTACTTTCAAAAACAAGAATGTGGAACATTTTTAGGGCTTAACGTAGGTATTTAGATTTTTTTTTTTTTAAGACGTTTGACAGAGGGAACTGTAACTGCTATGGTCTTATCGTACCGAAATCGAAGAGAGAAGGAAGACAGGACAGGAGAAAGCCAGCCGTTCCGAGAACGAACATTATCCCATCAGGATAAAATCCGCCCCGGGCGGGAATCGAACCCGCGGCCTAGCGCTTACAAGGCAGACGCACTACCAACTAAGCACGCTTTAATACTGCGGTTAGCGTAGTGTAGAGCATCTTGGGCTGTATGGCTGCCTACAGTGCCTACTGCCTACAACTCGTCGTGTAGGGGCGCTTTAATACTGCGTAGTGTAGAGCATCTTGGGCTGTATGGCTGCCTACAGTGCCTACTGCCTACAACTCGAAAATGTTCGTGGCCAGAATCCAGTCAATTTCTCTATTAGCCAGAAATATTTCGTTCCATTTCTCATTCCTCTGAAAGTCTGAAACGAATAACGAAAAATTTTACAATCCAAAATCTCGTCACCAAATTCCATCGGTTAACGATATTATTTTATGAAAGTTCTCTTTTCGTGAATCTTTTAAGAAAATGGCTGAATCTTTTGCTGCTGCCTCAATGAAATTCGCCGAAGGTTCCACCCAATGGCAGTTGCTGAACGCCATTGAACTCCTGTCCTCCCCAGGACGGTTTGTGCGAGAAGACAAGATCATCGGGATCCTCAAGTTGATGAGCAAAGCTAAATATTTTATGAAAGTTCTCTTTCCGTGAAACTTTTAAGAAAATGGCTGAATCTTTTGCTGCTGCCTCAATGAAATTCGCCGAAGGTTCCACCCAATGGCAGTTGTTGAACGCCATTGAACTCCTGTCCTCCCCAGGACGGTTTGTGCGAGAAGACAAGATCATCGGGATCCTCAAGTTGATGATCTTCTTTTATTCTTTTCATTTTGCTACCTTAAACTATTCTGTTTCTCGTATAATTCCTCTCCTTCTCTTCCTCTAATCTAAAATTCTTTCCCTCTCCTCCTCATTCTAACCTCCTTCTCTCCCTCCCCTTAATTCATCAAACTCCCCTTCTATTTTATTCATATTCTCATATTATGTTTCCCCTCATTTTCTCCCTTTTCTCTCTCTCTCTCTCTCTCTCTCTCTCCTCCTCCTCCTCTCCTTCCTATTTCACATCTTCTTCTTCTTCTTCTTCCTTCTTCTTCTCTCTTCTTCTTTTTCTCCTCCTCCTCCTCTCCTTCCTACTTCCTATCATGAACTATCTTTTCTTCTTCTCCTCCTAATCCTCATCCTTCACCTTTATCTTCTTCTTCCTACTCTATTATTTCATCTCCTCCTCCCTCCTCCACTCCTTTCTATTCCACATGACCCATCTTTTCGTCTCCTCTTCCTCCTTCTGCTTTCCATTCTATTTTATTCTCTTCTTCTCCTCCTCCTCCTCCTCTCCTTCCTACTTCCTATCATGAACTATCTTTTCTTCTTCTCCTCCTAATCCTCCTTCACCTTTATCTTCTTCTTCCTACTCTATTGTTTCATCTCCTCCTCCTCCAACTCGGTTTTTTCCTCCTCCCTCCTCCACTCCTTTCTATTCCACATGACCCATCTTTTCGTCTCCTCTTCCTCCTTCTGCTTTCCATTCTATTTTATTCATATTCTCATATGCTCCCCACACATAAGGTAGGTATCAGGGTACCCATATGATAGCGTGTTGTGTTCCCCTGTTGAATAATTTAGACAGCATCGCCAGCGCCAGAGGGAACCTCGAACCAACGGAACTCGTCGGAAAGGTCAAGATTTTCAATTTTGGAACAAGAAAATGAAAAGAGGGGTTAAAAACACACACAAACACAATGAAAACTTAAAAAAAAGGTTGGATATAGTTCGAGCTGTACCTAACTGCCGAGTTCTTATCGTCCCGAAAGCGAAGAGAGAAGAGAGACAGGATGGGAGAAAGTCGGCCGTTCCGAGAACGAGCATTATTCAGGATGCGAAACTCGTCGGAAAGGTCAAGAATTTCAATTTTGGAACAAGAAAATGAAAAGAGGGTTGAAAAACACACACAAACACAATGAAAACTTAAAAAAAAAGGTTGGATATAGTTCGAGCTGTACCTAACTGCCGAGTTTCTTATCGTCCCGAAAGCGAAGAGAGAAGAGAGACAGGATGGGAGAAAGTCGGCCGTTTCGAGAACGAGCATTATTCGTTCAGGATAAAATCCGCCGCGGGCAGGAATCGAACCCGTAACCTAGCGATCACAAGGCAGACGCGCTACCAACGGCTGTTAGCGGAATGGCAGATGAGCTTTGATAGAGCTGGTTTACTAAAAAGCTCAAAACTCGAATTTTGTCTTCTTTTTAAAGCAAATATTTCAAGATACCGAAGACGCATAGCATATCCTTTTTACGACAAAAAATAAATAACTTTTTGCATATTACAGGTAAACCCCCTCTCTTTATCTCTCTCTCTCTCCCTCTCTCTCTCTCTCTCTCTCTCTCTCTCTCTCTTTGTGGGGTCGAGTGGATTGGAACACATCGCATGCCTTCAGGCACACTCTATTTGTGGAAGGTCTAGGTTTTCCTTGCCTTTGGGATCAATTTATGCTGTACCTATGTATATGTACCTATTGTACAAAAATATGTATACCTATTGTACCAATCTCTTGATCTCTTGATGGACCCGTGATTTCAGCGATTGTTGATGTCTCTCCAATGCTGCAGGTCGCAAAGCTTCCATCTATCTCTATCTTGAGCTACTCTCTTCCAGATTTGATTTAACAAATTGTACCTATACCTATTATAAAATATGTATTGTATACCTATTATAGGTACTTGGAATAATATGATGAGGTACCATCAGCCTTATGAGTAGCTACCTATTTTAATCGAGTAGCGACCAGTAGCGGCATTACCGGAGCAATAAAATAGGCAGATAAATAAATGTAAAGGAGGCTCTTAGTAATTCTGTCAAATGCGAAATTAGTTTCATTTTTGGTCTTTTGTGTGCCCATTCCTTTGTTCAAAATAACACATGAACATTGAAGATAGAGAGAGAGAGAGAGAGAGAGAGAGAGAGAGAGAGAGAGAGAGAGAGAGAGAGAGAGAGAGAGAGAGAAAATGTGTGATTTGATATACGTCACAAATGATGCACCTATTTTGAAATGAGAAGAAATATTAAAGGTATACAAACCTTACAGTAGAAATTCAATTGTAAAGTGGGGTCGAATGGATTGGAACACATCACATGCCTTCAGGCACACTCCATTTGTCAAGGGTCTAGATTTTTCTTGCCCTTAGGATCAATTTGAATCTAACAAAACATGATACAAAAATATGTTTCTACCTATTGTGATGCTTGGAAAAATAAGAGGTACCATCAGCCTTCTGAAGACAATTGAGTACCTAGTTATTTTAATCGAGTAGCGACCAGTAGCGGCATTACCGGAGTAATAAAATAAGCAGATAAATAAAAGTAAAGGAGGCTCTTAGTAATGCTGTCAAATGCGAAATTTACTGTCATTTGGTCTTTTGTGTGCCCATTGGTTTGTTCAAAATAAGACATGAACATTGAAGATAGATAGATAGAGAGAGAGAGAGAGAGAGAGAGAGAGAGAGAGAGAGAGAGAGAGAGAGAGAGAGAGAGAGAGGCTGGCTAAATATATTTAAAATTCATAAACCTACCTCTTCTTTATTATTTTTTCTAATGAAACCCTATCATATTATAATAAAATTATCATACCCACTAATGTTTCATACATTGCGTATTGCATATCTAAGTAATTAAACGGCATTCACACGAATGCCCAAAAACCGCTCGCTACAAAATAATACACCTACCAAGGCATTTACCACATTAAACCATTGGATTAATTAACTGATTAGTTCGCCAATTTTTCACTTGGTTAATTTGCTTAATTTAAACGTTTAAACCAAACTCGGTTTAAAAGTTTAAATTAAGCAAAAAACTGAACTTTTAGTTCTGAACATAAGGGTATCAGAAGTTATCAACATTATCTCATTATCAAATCAGTGAGACGTAATGTAAAATAAATTAAGTGCTCGTTTTTCATCAATAATATTATAGGTAGGAACATAAACATAATACTTAATATTATGTTTATGTTCATAAAATCATCACATACATAGGTACATAATATTATAGGAACATAAGTGTACGTAGGTACCTACTTATTTATAACATTATGTACCTAATACATTTTTTAAATAGTCGACCTACCTTTAAAGCACATACATATTTTTTCCCCTATGTACCCACTTATTGGTGCGGGGGACAGGGACACAAATGTCCTCTGGCATTTGATGTATAAATTATAAATTTATTTTTTTCAACATCACATAAAAATTATGAAAAAAATGCATGATGTGCTTTAAAAGAGATACCTACATAGATATTGTGAACATATAGCATTAAGCGATGCGATGCTATGATAAAATATTAACCGTATTTTAATAAATAGAACGGATTTTTATAAAGAGGAACCTAGGAAAAAATCTCGCTTTATGTCAAACATGAGCTGATGTGTTCCATTAAGGTTCAGAATATAAATAGACTCTTGAGTGGAAGGTAACACGTACCTAACCACTATAAATAGGCAATGTTCACAACACTTATATATCTACTAATTTATATACTGAAAAAAAGTCCTCCTTAAATGTTGGTACATATTTCAAATTTCAAGGAGGGCTCCTTGTTTACAAATTCCCAAGTATTCCTTAGGTATTTAAGGAGCGTGATTTAAAAATGAAGGCATTACTATTTACATTTAATGTAGGTACATACATAAATTTAAATGAAAATGAGTACATAATAATAATAATAATAATAATAATAATAATAAAAGAGTGGAGGTATCAATTACAGCATCCAATCCTCACTGCTGTAATTGAAGACTGAAAAATTAGATAATTGGTGGATGTGTCCATTTCACTATCCATTTCTCACTTCTGGAACTAGTGCAACTGAAGAATGAAAACTATAGAAAATTCGTTTTTTTTTTTTTTTTTTTTTTTTTTTTTTTTTTTTCAAGAGGCTTTTCATCCCTAAATTGAAGAAAAAGACAGGATAGGAGAAAGCAAGACGAACTACAAGAGAACAAACCTTATGCCTTACCTGTTAAGATAAGCCTTATTGTTAGGATAGGTCTGACTGGGGAACTTTCAACAGGGAGGATACCAGCCTGAAATTCCCCTTGCTAAAGAAATAGCAAAGGTTGAGTGCGAAGGGCATCCACTCGTAAAATCGTAAAATTTGTAGCCAGAACCAAATGTCAGCCCAAAGCAATCATTCTAGGGCTGATTGAGAGGCTGACGAAAAACGCCGACCTCGTCAGAACACGGGAAAGGCGAAGAAAAGAAGTTCTATGCCCTCAACTGTAGAGGCTCTGCATGTGTTTATCCTTTTCTAATCTCTTTTCTCACATGTCTAATCTATTTTCTCATTTTCTACTCTATTTTCTCATATTACTAATCTAATTTCTCATATTTCCAATCTATTTTCTCGTTTCAGATGAAGAGATGGAGTGGGATGAAGATGAACATTCACAGAAGGAAACGAGCAAGAAAGAGTACGACTGTGTTATATGCAACCAAACTTCGCCTAGTACTAATGAAAACCCTATGGGACTTGTTGTTCTTATGCAGGTAAGTTATATGCAACAAATATGGGGGCACGGTTGGTCCAGTGGTAACGCGCTTGCTTGCCATGCAGAAGGTCCCGGGTTCGAATCCCACCGTCAACAAAAAATTGTACTCGATTGCAAATATTTCAACGTGTTACTTTCTGGTGTTCTTGTGTTGACCCAGCATCTAAATGGGAAGTAATGTAAAATCGAAAAATCAAATCAAGAATAATAATAAACTGAATATTAAACAAATTAGGTAGGTACATAGGTACTGATTTTCCGATTTTACATTCAAAATTCCCGGAGGGACGGACCCAGCTTGTTACTTTGTATTTTAGTAATTAGTAATTACCCATGACTCTCCTATACATGTCATTTTTTCCACAAGTAACAACACCACCACAACAACAAAAACAACAACAACTCACGGTAATAAGAAGATCTGTAGGTACCTACGTTATCTACTAATCATGTTAAATACATACTTGGAAAAAAGGAGTGAGTAGGTACTGATATTCTTTAATCACGATCGAATAAACTACGGGCTAAAAAATTCCCGGAGGGACGGACCCAGCTTGTTGGTACCTGAATCAAACGTAAAGGTCGAAAATTTTGCACCTTATGTGAGTTATGAAGTAAATTTTGCATCGCTACCTGCCGGTCCATTCTTGCTACAAGAAACTTTAAATACCAGATGATTAAAATTACTAAGCGAGGTTGGAGATGGAGCCGTTCTCTATCACCTAACTCTGTAATTGAGCCACAGAAAATATTACAGCCTACGTACTCGTAATTAAGCTCGATTATTATGTTTTCAAATAATTCAATGAATGAGAATAAAATTTTTAGCCTCGTCTGGGCTTGAACCAGCACTCTCCTACCAAGCGTAGTGGTAGAGAATACCATAGGCATTAACCCCACCCTTGATCAAACCTTATTTTGTACCTATACATTATGATACCTACCATTTGTAAATAATTATTCTGTAAATAAAGTTTGATCTAATCGTTTTAATTATAAAAGTAAGTACTGAAGAGGACAACATGTAATTCAATTTTTTTTCTCTCTTGCCAAGCTTGAATGAGTATTGGAAAATTAAGTTCCTTTTTACCATTTTAATTTTTGGCGGCTGACAGAGTCCAATGAGTAGGTAATTTCTGAGTCAGAGACATAGGAGGGATAGAGAATGTGTGAGAGAGAGGAAGGGAGAGAGGGAGAAAGAGAGAGACAGAGACAGAGAGAGAGAGAGAGCTAATGTGTATGAGAGAGAAAGAGAATTACAATGGAATGATTGTCTACTACATGATATTACCTTTGTAAAGAACTTTTACCTTGTAGGTACTAATTTATAATGTTACAATTGTTACATATTGTACAGTTCATAAATGAGATACATACCTTATGGGTGTATGTACCTAGATAAAAATGATATTTGATATACGTCACAAATATAGAGCTGGTTGACTAAAAAGCTCAAAACTCGAAGTTTGTCTTTTTTTTAAGCAAATATTTCAAGATACCGAAGACGTACCTATAGCATATCCTTTTTACGACAAAAAATAAATAACTTTTTGCATACTACAGGTAAACCCCCTCTCTTTATCTCTCTCTCTCTCTCTCTCTCTCTCTCTCTCCCTCTCCTCCCTTCCTCTTCCTCTGACGTCACAAATGATGCACCTATTTTGAAATGAAAAGAAATATTAAAGGTATACAAACCTTACAGTAGAAATTCAATTGTAAAGTGGGGTCGAGTGGATTGGAACACATCACATGCCTTCAGGCACACTCCACTTGTGGAAGGTCTATAGGTTTTCCTTGCCTTTGGGATCAATTTATGCTGTACCTATATGTACTTATTGTAGGTACGTATGTATGTACCTATTGTACAAAAATATGTATAGGTACCTATTGTATACTTGGAATAATATGATGAGGTAACATCAGCCTTATGAGTAGCTATTTTAATCGAGTAGCGACAAGTAGCGGCATTACCAGAGTAATAAAATAGGCAGATAAATAAATGTAAAGGAGGCTCTTAGTAATGCTGTCAAATGCGAAATTACTGTCATTTGGTCTTTTATGTGCCCATTGGTTTGTTCAAAATAAGACATGAGCATTGTAGATAGAGAGAGAGAGAGAGAGAGAGAGAGAGAGAGAGAGAGAGAGAGAGAGAGAGAGAGAGAGAGAGAGAGAGAGA
>NW_007377574.1:333069-360002 GCF_000475195.1 Diaphorina citri
ATGTATATAGAATTAAGCGATGCGATGCTATGATAAAATATTAACCGTATTTTAATAAATAGAACGGGTTTTTATAAAGAGGAACCTAGAAAAAATCTCGCTTTATGTCAAACATGAGCTGATGTGTTCCATTAAGGTTCAGAATATAAATAGACTCTTGAGTGGAAGGTAACACGTACCTAACCACTATAAATAGGCAATGTTCACAACACTTATATATCTACTAATTTATATACTGAAAAAAAGTCCTCCTTAAATGTTGGTACATATTTCAAATTTCAAGGAGGGCTCCTTGTTTACAAATTCCCAAGTATTCCTTAGGTATTTAAGGAGCGTGATTTAAAAATGAAGGCATTACTATTTACATTTAATGTAGGTACATACATAAATTTAAATGAAAATGAGAACACGTACCCTATTAAACACTATACGAGTAAATAGGCAATGTTCATAACACTTATAGATCTACTAATTTATATACCTACTGAAAAAAAAGTCCTTCTTAACTGTTGGTACATATTTCAAATTTCAATTTCAAACAAGGAGTTTACAAATTCCCAAGTATTCCTTAGGTATTTAAGGAGCGTGATTTAAAAATGAAGGCATTACATTTAATGTACCTATACATATTAAAATGAAAATGAGTACACAATTTAAAATGAATAATTAAATGTTACAAGGGCGCATTAATTTAAGTTTAAACAATAATAATTGAAGTAGGGTTTATTTGGGTTAAAATAATCATGATGTGTTCTCATAGCATAGGTTAAAGATGATGTCAGGGCAGCTCTGAGCTGAATGAATATCTGATAGGTGAATCAGGGTTAAACAAGTCCTCATCAGGGTTAAATGATAACAAGTCCTCATCAGGGTTAAATGATAACAAGTCCTCGTTTGGGTTAAATTGGAGTACGAGGGAAAATCTCATTTCTAGCTGCAGGCAATTTTAATTTTCCAATTTGCCCTCCACATCGAGGTCTAATTCCAATCATCGACTAGGTAGGTACCTAGGCACATGGCAAATTACATCGCATCAGGCAAATCCCATGTAAAAATGTTAATGATGTCTATACCGTCTTCAGTCCTAGTACTTCTGAGGGTCGTGTTTGTTGACGAAAGCCGCCGGAAAGCGTTAGTAGATTTTTTTTCAAAGTCTGGGCAATTTTCCGCATTTTTTAGTCCGTCCTTCCTTTATTATTACAATAGTAATAAAAAAGGTATAAGGGACGGACTATTGTATTCGCTTCGGTGTCGGTCTGTCTGTCCGTCAGTCTGTCAGTCAGTCAGTCAGTCTGTCCCCATAGAAGGGCTTATCCAAACCTGGTCGACCTATAATATATATCAAATTAAAGGTCTTTTTACCAGGATCACGAAAATGGTAGTGCAAATTTTTCCAGAAAACCATAAAGCCAAAAAACCAAAAAAAACTGGTTTTGGGGGATTTTTTTCCCATTTTCTCACACAAATGAGCTCTGATCTTGAAATTTGTCGCGACAACCTAATGAACTCAAAGCGAGAAAGTTTTAGATAACACTTCAGTCGATCATTTAAGACCGGTTTTAGCGTCACCTATGTTAAGCTATGCCGATCCCTAAGACATCCCTAGAGGCTGAAATATGAGCTTCATTAGTCACCACAACATTCTTCGTCGACTTAATATATTCTGTCCAATGAAATCATCGGAAGAGATTTCTTCTTTTTCTTCCTTGTCTTCTTTCTTCCCCTCCTCAATCTCGTTTTTCTTCTCCTCATTTAAGGCCTTTTCCTCTCTTTCTTCGTCGTCGTCTTCTTCTTCTTCTTCTATTTATTTGTCTTCCTTCTTTTCTTCTTCTCTCTTTTCTTTTTTAATAAGCTTTTTTTTCTTCTTCTTCGTCATCATTTTATACATAGACGTGGGTAAATTTAGCTGTTTATTGCAAACGTACCGGGTAAATCCTTGTTATGAAAAGACTCAATCCATAAAAGTAGGTACCTAATATTTTAAGGAGGATAACTTACCAACAGTCAAATGCTGTATTAAGGATTCTGAAATCAAACAAATCAAAATCAAATTGTTAGGCACAATCGAATTACATTCGATTTGCAAAATTTCAAGATCAGAGCACATTTGTGTGAGAAAATGTGGAAAAAAAAAATCCCCAAAAAACCAGTTTTTTTTGGTTTTTTGGCTTTTGGGTTTTCTGGACAAAATTTGCACCATCACTTTCGTGTTCCTGGTAAAAAGACCTTTTTAATTTGATATATAGGTCGACCAGGTTTGGATAAGTCCTTCTATGGGGTCAGACACACAGACAGACGACACCGAAGCAAATACAATAGTCCGTCCACTACACCTTTTATTATTAATATTAATTGTAATTTAATAAAGGAAGGACGGACTAAAAATGAATATTTGTTTGCGTGTGTGTTTGTTCGAACTTTATGCCTGGCCAAACCGCTCATCCAATTGCTATGAAACTTTGTGAACATGTGAACTTATTGCTTGCACTCCCGTGAAGGTTATAGGCTGTTTTCCGGTTCGATTCTGTTAAGCTACGCCGAGCAAGACCACTAAATGGATGAGTAACATGAACGGTCATGCCTTAAAGATTTACTAGCAGAATTAAATTGTTGATAATAAATTTATTACATCTACCTACTTAGTTTAATTTTTGACCCTCTGACCTGAAAAGGGTTAACCGGGGAAAAAGGACAGAATTCACGCCATCTTAATGAAGTATCCCATGGTTTATCATCTCCCTCTCTCTCTCTCTCTCTCTCTCTCTCTCTCTCTCTCCCCTCTCCCTCTCTCTCTCTCTCTATTTATTTTTTCTCTTTCCTTAGAAAAGTCGTAGAGAATATTTGAGGGACCAAAATAAAGAGAAATTGAATATAGGTAATAGAGAAATAGAGAGAGAAGGAGAGAGAGAGAAAGAGAAGGAGAGAGAGAGAGAAAGAGAAGGAGAGAGAGAGACGAAGAATCTGAGACTAAAAAGCTCTGTTCCTTAGAGAATAGAAAGCATTTTACTTAAATACTCTGAGCTTTCTCTCTCTCTCTCTCTCTCTATTTATTTTTCCTCTTTCCTTTCTCTCTCTTTTACTTCAAAGTCAGACGTTTGAACCTCATTTAAAAAGGAAATAAAAAGAGAAAGAAAAGTCACACTGGCTTTTTAATACTCTCTCTTTAAGTCTCTTCCTCCCTGTATCTCTCTCTCTCTCTTTAAGTCTCTTCCTCCCTCTATCTCTTTCTCTCTTTTTATTTCTTTCTGTCTCTATTCCTTTTCTAATCATTCTGTCTCTCTCCTTCCTATTTCTGTCACTATTTCCTTCTTCCTCAATATCTTTCTTTCTCTCTCTCTCTCTCTATCCCTGTTTCATCTCACTCAGATTCCATATGGAAGGAAGATATGTGTTTGACTCTCTCTCTCTCTCTCTCTCTCACACACACACACACACACACACACACACACACACTCTCTCTTTCTCTCACTATGTTCCTATCTATCTCTGGAAGATGTGTGTTTGCACCCTTGTTTCGCTTCAGCGGTTTTTAGTTTTCGGTTCTCATCGTGTTTATGCTCTCTCTTTCTCTCACTATGTTCCTATCTATCTCTGGAAGATGTGTGTTTGCACCCTTGTTTCGCTTCAGCGGTTTTTAGTTTTCGGTTCTCATCGTGTTTATTTTATCCTCTTCCCCCTCCTCTTCTCCTCCTCCTCTCACTTCCCCCCCCTTTTACCCCTCTCTCTTTCCTCTAGTATCTTCTTTCTTACCCCTCCCTTTACCCTCAATCTTTCCCTCACTTCCCCTCCATTCCCTCCCCCCACTCCTCTTTCCCTTACTTCCCCTCCATTTTCTCCAATCTTACCCCTCCCTTTACCATCCATATTTAGTTTCCTCCTACTCATTTCTCCTCCTCTCCATTCATCCCCTCTCCCTCCTATACCTTCCTATTCTCAGTTCATCGTCTCCTTCCCCTCATGCTTTTACTCCCTCCTCTCTGCTTCTTCTCTCTCCCTGCTTCTTCTCCTCTCCCCCCTCCCTCCTTCGTTGTCCATTCATACCTTTACTATCTCCTCTTTCTCTGACAGGCCAGGGGTATTTTTAAACAGAAAGAATTTATAGGTACCTAGTTACCTGCCCTTTTTAAACACCAAACATACGCTTTTTTTTTTAAAGAGGTTTGACAGAGGGAACTGTAACTTCTATGGTCTTATCGTCCCGAAATCGAAGAGAGAAGAAAGACAGGATAGGAGAAAGCCAGGTGAATAAAAGTAACAGTTCCCCCTAATAAAAGTTTTGAACACACTCCGCTCCTCCCTCCACCCACCTCCATCTCTGGATGACAGTGCTGAAGGCGTCAATTCCCTCTTTATCTAACTGAAACACCTCAACCTTTACCATATGATCTAGTCCAGTGATTCTCAAACTTTTTTGCATTGCGCCCCCTTTGGGCATATTCTCATTTTTTCACGCCCCCCTACCTTACCCAACCCCTCGGTATATTATTTTTACCTATGGGTTTTATGGAATAACAAAACGAGAATTTGAAACTTTGAGATTTTTTTTTTATATTCAAGTAAGTAGGTTACCTACTTATAGGTTTTATGAAATAACAAAACGAACCAACCTCAGTGGCTCAAGCAGTTAGCGCGGGAGGAATTTCAGAACTGGAGGTTTATAGGAAAAGCTCGCGCCTCCCCTGATTTGGGGGCGCGCCCCCCAGTTTGAGAACCTCTGATCTAGTCGATCGGAAACCGGCGAGAACGACCTTATCATAAAAATATTAAGACGCCTAATTCGAAAAAAACCCTTTTGGAAAACAGTTACTTCTTTCTGCTGATAAATTCTTCGTCATCATTGCCCCAAAAATTCACCGCGCCTCGAAAAAGCCGCCTCTTTTTAGGGGGCATCTAGCCCTGAGTCTGTTTCAATATTGAATGCCCCTGGGTGCACCAAAGTATCCTCTCTGCCCACGTTGTTTATCTTTTCGAAATTATAAATTTCGAAATATTTGGAATGAAATAAAAAGCTCTGGGTCTCTATCTACTCTCTACTCGAGGTTCGTCTTTATGTACACGAGACCCCTTCGTCTCTTCCTCTTCCCCTCCTTCTTTCTCTTCCCCTCCTTCTTTCTCTTCCCCTCCCCTCTATCACGCCTACCCTCCTTCTCCTACCATCCCAACTCCCTCTAAGTCTTTATGTACACGAGACAAATCTCTTCCCCTTCTCCTCCTTCTTTCTCTTCCCCTCCCCTCCCTCTCATCCCTCCCCTCCCTCTCATCCCTTCCCTCTCCTCTCATCCCTTCCCTCTATCACGCCTGCCTCCTTCTCCTACCATCCCACCTCCCTCTAAGTATGGTCTTTATGTACACGAGACAAATCTCTTCCCCTTCTTTTCTCCCTCTCCTTCGGGGGGGGGGGGGGGGCAATTCACCTCGCCTCGAAAAAGCCGCCTCTTTTTAGGGGGCACCTAGCCCTGAGTCTGTTTCAATATTGAATGCCCCTGGGTGCACCACAGTATCCTCTCTGCCCACGTTGTTTATCTTTTCGAAATTATAAATTTCGAAATATTTCGCATGAAATAAAAAGCTCTGGGTCTCTATCTACTCTCGGTTCGTCTTTATGTACACGAGACCCCTTCTTCCCCTCCTTTTTCCTCTTCCCCTCCCCTCCCTCTCATCCCTTCCCTCTATCACGCCTGCCTCCTTCTCCTACCATCCCAACTCCCTCTAAGTATGGTCTTTATGTACACGAGACAAATCTCTTCCCCTTCTTTTCTCCCTCTCCTTCGGGGTGGGGGGGGGGGCAACTTTAGTTTTATTTCAAGTTATGGTACAAATCACAGGAGACCGAATTAAATTCCGCTTTTGAGAAATATGTTTGTAATTTATATAAGTATTTATGTTTTAAGTAATTATACGGATACCTATTCATGCAATGGGTATGTATTTATGACATTTATGTAAGTATTTAATGTAAATTTACATTTTCAAAGGCCATTGGTGCTTCCCTATTTATTCAAAGAAGTCGCGGTGTACTTGGATTAAAAAGAACAGGAGGAGGAGGAGAAGGAGAAAGGGAGGAGGAGGAGGAGAGGATAAAGTAATTAAATTACTTTAGGAGGTAGAAGATTGAAGAGGTTTTATTCAAGAGGGACAAAAAATCAAAGTCCAGTTTTAATTTTTTGAGTGGAAGAACTTTAAAGTTTTCGATTTCCAATGAAAAATATGGGGAGGGTTTTATGACTTTTATGTATAAAATCTCCACCTATTAGGTAGGTAGGTAGGTAGGTAGGTACCTACATAATATTATCTCAATAAAATAGGTAGGTACTAAAGGTAAATATCAGTTTTTTTTTTTTTTTTTTTTTTCTATTGAATACAATAGAGAAAGAGAGAGAGAGAGAAGGAGAGAGAGAGAAAGAAGGAGAGAGATAAAGAGAAGGAGAGAGAGAGAAAGAGAAAGAGAGAGAGAGAAAGAGAAGGAGAGAGAGAGAAAGAGAAGGAGAGAGAGAGAGAGAGAGAGAGAGACAAAGAATCTGAGACTAAAAAGCTCTGTTCCTTAGAGAATAGAAAGCATTTTACTTAAATACTCTGAGCTTTCTCTCTCCCTCTCTCTCACTCTGTTTTTCCTTCTCTCTCACTCCCGTGCTTTTTCTCTATTTCCTTCTCTCTTGTTCTTATTATCTCTGTTCAACATGGCTAGAAATAATAATTGCTACATAAATAATTTTATTTAATTACAAAATGAATAGTTCTCTCCTCTCCCTCACTCCCTTGCTCTCTCTCTCTTCTGCTAAATGTCGAGAGGCTTGCAACAATAGGATTTGACTTTCAATTACACTCAGAGATAGAGAGAGAGAGAGAGAAATGGAGAAATTTAAAGAGAGAGAGAGGGATACAGGCAGACCTAAGGAGTGAGTGAAATAGATGATAGATGGAAAAGAAGAGAGAGAGAGAGAGGGAGAAAGAGAAAATAAAATCAGAGAGAGAGAGACAAAGAAAGAAAAATTTAGGGAAGAGAGAGAAATATGAATTATGAAAAGCCCAAGTAGGCTACCTACACTGAGAAAATTACTAGGGTACCGGAACCCCAATTAAGTGACTGGGTTCCGAAACTCTAATATGGAACTCTATACACGCCCTCCTGTCTTTTCAGAGTCTGGGCAATTTTCCGCATTTTTTGGTACCTGAATCAAACGTAAAGGTCGAAAATTTTGTACCTTATGTGAGTTATGAAGTAAATTTTTCATCGCCAGCTGCCGGTCTATTCTTGCTACAAGAAACTTTAAATACCAGATGATTAACTTTAACTTTAAATACCAGATGATTAAAATTACTAAGCGAGGTTGAAGATGGAGGCGTTCTCTATCACCTAACTCTACAAAAAATGTTACAGCCTACGTACTCGCTCGTAAGATAAGCTCGATTATTATGTTTTCAAATAATTCAATGAATGAGAATAAATTTTTTAGCCTTGTCTGGGGTTGAACCCGCACTCTCCTACCAAGCGTAGTGGTAGAGAATGCCATAGGCATTAACCCCACCCTTGATCAAACCTTATTTTGTACCTATACATTATGTTACCGTTTGTAAATATTTATTCTGTAAATAAAGTTTGATCTAATCGTTTTATAATAAAAGTACTCGTAAGTACTGAAGAGGACAACATGTAATTCAATTTTTTTCTCTCTCTCCTGACAAGCTTGAATGAGTATTGGAAAATTAAGTTCCTTTTTACCATTTTAATTTTTGGCGGCTGACAGAGTCCAATGAGTAGGTAATTTCTTTTTTTCTTCAGCCCAAAGAACGGGCGTTAGCTCATGTTAGCTGTCTAATTTTGTTAGTTAGTTTGGAAGGTAGCGCACCCATCTTCTAAGTGCTAGGTCACGGGTTCGATTCCCGCACGGCCCTTAGGCGAACTTTAGCTCGTGTCTTCGAAAAAGATTAGGTTCGTTCCCTAACAAATGGCTTCTATATCATAGGTATTCTCTTTTTCTCTTCGATTTCGGGACGATAAGACCTTCGTTCTCACTGTTCCCCTCACAAAAAAGTAACTTTTCAAAAATCTGGTGTGAACATTTGTCCAATGAAATCATCGGAAGAGATTTCCTCTTTTTTTCCTTTTCTTCTTCTTTCTTCCCCTCCTCAATCTCGTTTTTCTTCTTCTCATTAAGGCCTTTTCCTCTCAATCTTTCTTTTCTTTTTCTTCTCCTCTTTTCTTCTTATTCTTTTTCATTTCTTCTTCTCAACTATTTGTCTTCCTCCTACTCTTCTTGTCTTTCCTTTTTTAATAAGCCTTTTCTTCTTCTTCTTCCCCATTATTTTAAAGACGTAGGAAATTTTCGCTGGTTTATTACAAACGTACCGAGTAAAAGTAACTAGGATAACTTACCAGTCAAATGCTGTACCATGGATTCTGAAAACAAACAAATCAAAATCAAATTGTTAGGCACAATTAAATTGCATTCAATAGGCTGTAGATTGTATAACCTGGTAGGTCCAAATGCAAAATTAAGTTTAGGACAACATACCTACATTGAAGAGAAAATAAAAATAGACACTTCTTGTTTAGACTGCGGGAGTAAAGGGACTTTTCAGTCTCATTCTGGCAGTATAAACAGGGTATATTCTATTCTATTCTATTCCATTCTATTCTATTCTATTCTACAGACAGACTTCATTATTTCGTGAATGGCTGGCTTTCTCCTATCCTGTGTTCCTTCTCTCTTCGTAAGGACACAACTGAACATTGATAGCTCTGTCCTTGTACGGACTACGAAATGGGTATAAAAATAAACAAAAAACTTATTTAATTTATTTTTGACCCTCTGACCTGGAAAGGGTTAACCGGTGAAAAAGGACAGAATTCACGCCATCTTAATGAAGTATCCCATGGTTTATCATCTCTCTCTCTCTCTCTCCCTCCCTTGCTTTTCCTCTATTTCCTCCTCTCTTGTTCTTATTATCTCTGTTCAACATGGCTAGAAATAATAATTGCTACATAAATAATTTTATTTAATTACAAAATGAATAGTGTTCTCCTCTCGCTCTCTCTCTCTCTCTGTTCTGCTAAATGTCGAGAGGCTTGCAACAATAGGATTTGACTTTCAATTACACTAATAGAGAGAGAGAGAGAAAGAGAAGAGAGAGAGAAGAGAGAGAGAAATAAAGAAATTTAAAGAGAGAGGGATGCAGGCAGACCTAAGGAGTGAGTGAAATAGATGATAGATGGAAAAGAAGAGAGAGAGAGAGAGAGAGAGAGAGGGAGAAAGAGAAAATAAAATCAGAGAGAGAGAGAGAGACAAAGAAAGAAAAATTTAGGGAAGAGAGAGAAATATGAATTATGAAAAGCCCAAGTAGGCTAACTACACTGAGAAAATTACTAGGGTACCGGAACCCCAATTAAGTGACTGGGTTCCGAAACTCTAATATGGAACTCTATATCGGGAAGCTCGACACTATAATATAGCATTCCAACAACCTAAATTAGAGGAAAGTAACCCGACAATGGAGTTCTTCCACCCTGATGACTTGTGGCACCCTGTCACCAATTTTACCAATTTTATTATTTTCTCAGTGTAGGTATGATAAATTATTATTGGGTAGTTCTCTTTAGGATCTAATCCTAACCCATTAAAAATTAAAAATCTAACCCTCCCTCTAAACTGTAATTATTTCCTCTCTCTCTTTTTCTCTTTCCCATTATTCTCCCTCCCCCCCCCTCTTTGTCCTTTTAATTTCAAACTCTTGTTTTTATATACCCATAACCTATATGGACAGAGGGATTTAGCTGTAGGTTTTTCATATTTTGAAACCAGCTATACTCAACTTTTTTGCCCACGGGCTATTTTGGGGTTTTAAATAAAATAAGTAGGTACATGTATGTATAAAATGAACTCCTCTCTCTCTCTTTCTCTCCTCGCTCTCTCCCCTCTCTCTCTATCTCTTTCTCCCTCCTTTCCCTCTCCGCCCCTTCCTAATAATGCGAGCAATATTTTCAATTTTTGGGAATAAATTTCAAACCCCCAAAGGCTCAGATTTTTTTAATACGATTTTCTTTGAGAGAAAATACACATATTTTTAATGTTTTTCAAAATTAAATAACCTTTTTGAGCTCGTCGGTAAACATAGAGATTTGATTTTCCGTTTAAGAATGGGGGGCTGAGGAGAGCTTACAAAGAGAAACCCCGGTAGTTGAAAATTTCCTCTTTGGAAATAAAATTAAGTCTATACCTACCAAAATTCACAGAATGGGGGGCTGAGGAGAGCTTACAAAGAGAAACCCCGGTACCTACTTGAAAATTTCCTCTTTGGAAATAAAATTAAGTATATACCTACCTATATACTTTCGCTCGGTAAAATGTGGCATTTTTACTTTCCAAGTCCTATAGGAAGGAAAGTAGGTAATGTAATCGGGTCAAATTTTCGATGGTCAGTTTTTAGTGCCAAAACACGTTTTGAGGTCCCTAGATATATATACTTTCGCTCGGTAAAATGTGGCATTTTTTTGAACCTAAATTTAACTAAATTTGAACCTAAATTTAATTAAAATTGAAGATAATTAAAACTGTTTGTAAGTATTTTGCATGACACCAAATTGTTAATTAAATAATTATTAACCAATCCGACTGTAGTGGTTAGCACAGTGGACTTCTGATCTAGATATTGGTGGTTCAGATCCGAGGTAAACCATAAAAATTAGACTAGTACATGTACATATGTATATCCATGTCACAGAATACAAAATGACATTTGCTTTACACACTTTAAATTCGCTTAAAATTCTTTAAAAGCATTGTTGGATAATAAATTAATAATAATACTTTTTCGTGTTTTTCTTATATTTTAAGAAAATTCTGGATATAAAAAATAGTTGGCGTTTATTTCGCGATATTTATTTTAATAAAGAAAAACAAAAACCTACTTTTGTTGTCATAATAAGTTGTTTTTTTTCCTCGTTTGCCAAACTTAGTTGCCTTCCACAGTCTTTTTTTATGATCGTTGTAAACTTTTGCTATCACTTCCACGAGATAAAAAGTCAAGTTATGTTTGAAATTTTATAATCTCTTCCACAGTGGAGGATCTACGGATTTCAACAGTGGGGGATCTACGGATTTCCACAGTGGGGGATCTACGGATTTCCACAGTGGAGGATCTACGGATTTCCACAGTGGGGGATCTACTTAAAGAACGGGCGTTAGCTCATGTTAGCTGTCTAATTTTGTTGGTTAGTTTGGAAGGTAGCGCACCCATCTTCTAAGTGCTAGGTAACGGGTTCGATTCCCGCACGGCCCTGGGCGAAAAAGATTAGGTTCGTTCCCTAACAAATGGCTTTCTCCTATATCATATTAAGTATTCTCCTTTTCTCTTCGATTTCGGGACGATAAGACCTTCGTTCTCACTGTTCCCCTCACAAAAAAGTAACTTTTCAAAAATCTGGTGTGAACATCACACGACTTTCCTTATCCTATTGAATGATGCTTATTTGAGTGTTCTTTTACCCTAACTTTTATAATATCTCTAACCGTTTTGTCGCTATAGCTGAAAACCGCCAAAAAAACGGTCAAAAACCGCCAAAAAGCGGTCAAAATCAAAAATCTGGTGTGAACATCACACGACTTTCCTTATCCTATTGAATGATGCTTATTTGAGTGTTCTTTTACCCTAACTTTTACATTATCTCCCACCGTTTTATCGCTATAGCTGAAAACCGCCAAAAAACGGTCAAAAACCGCCAAAAAGCGGTCAAAACACCGCCAACCGCAGCAACCATCTCAACCAAACGCAGCAACAATCATTCGTGTCGCATCCTTGTCACATTTGACAGCTATATACCAAATTTCAAATCTCTAGCTCTTAATACCGTTCTAATCTCGAGATTTTTTTGTTTACAGACAGACAGACACACACACGGACCAATGGCTGAAACTTTGGATTTAGGCTCTAGGGACCTCAAAATGTGTTTTGACAGCCAACCGCAGCAACCATCTCAACCAAATGCAGCAACCATCTTTCGTGTCGCATCCTTGTCACATTTGACAGCTATATACCAAATTTCAAGTCTCTAGCTCTTACCGTTCTCGAGATATTCCTGTTGGCTCGCATGATAATCGCGTCCACTTCGGATATAAGTCTCCCGATATTTGAACAATACGTTTCCCGTCCATCTATCCAAGTGATTTGATCGCCGCGAATTGTCTTCAGGTCTTGCTTGTTGGTAGATTTGTTGCTGACTAGTTGTCCGTCCTTGAACACGCCGCTATGGTACATGCCCAGCACTTCGTGTAACACAGCCATACCTGAGGAGAGATGGTGAGGAAGAAACATTTCAGAGCCATTGCGGTTGCATTGGAAGTGTAGTCGTGCAACTTTTATCCATTTTTTTTGTTTTTTTTTTTTTTTTTTTTTTTTTTTTTTTTTTTTTTTTTTTTTAAGAGGTTTGACAGAGGGAACTTTAACTGCTATGGTCTTATCGTCCCGAAATCGAGGAGAGAAGGAAGACAGGATAGGAGAAAGCCAGCCGTTCCGAGAACGAACATTATCCCATCAGGATAAAATCCGCCCCGGGCGGGAATCGAACCCGCGGCCTAGCGCTTACAAGGCAGACGCACTACCAACTGAGCTAACTAGGCTGGCATACGCTTTTTAAACAAATACCTACCCTTTATGAGACAAGGCCAACAGAACCTCCAAGGGTTGACATGCCTATCTTACTTTCTTGTTGCCTCTAAAGTTTAAATTCTAAGCAAATGACCCGATAATAAGGACTCACTCATTTCTTTATAATCTCATTTTGCGATAAGAAGAGGAGGAGGAGGAGGAGGAAGAAGAAGCAGCAGAAGAAGAAGAAGAAGAAGAAGAAGAAGAAGAAGAAGAAGAAGAAGAGAAAGAAGAAGAAAATGAAATAAAATTGTCTACAGCAATTAGTAATCCCTCCGCATGTCATTCTAAAGCTCTCAAGCGAATGTATTCCATAAGAAACATGAATAAGTATCTAATAATATTGTACAAAAATAATATTATACCCAGAAGAAAGTAAAAACAACAACGGCACAGATAAAAAGCGTACAAAAACAGGGAGAAGAGGAGGAGAATTAGCTAAAGAAACAGAAGGAAAATAAGGAGGAGGAGGAGGAGGGGAAGGAGGAGGAAGAGGGGGAGGAAGGGGAAGAGGGGGAGGAGGAGAAGGAGGAGGTGGAGGAAGAGGAAGAGGGGGAGGAGGAGGAGAAAGAGGAGGAGGAAGAGGAGGAGGTGAAGAAGGAAATGAGGGGGATAAGGAGATAAAAGAATTAGAAGAAGTGGAGTTTGAGAAGAAGGAGGAGGAGGAAGAGGAGGAAGGAAAGTAGGTATAAGTATTTATGTTTTAAGTAATTATACGGATACCTATTCATGCAATAGGTATGTATTTATGACATTTATGTAAGTATTTAAATGTAAATTTACATTTTCAAAGGCCATTGGTGCTTCTCTATTTATTCGGTGTACTTGGATTAAAAAGAGGAGGAGGAGAAGGAGAAAGGGAGGAGAATAAGGAGAGGATAAAGTAATTAAATTACTTTAGGCTTTAGGAGGTAGAAGATTGAAAAGGTTTTATTCAAGAGGGACAAAAAATCAAAGTCCAGTTTTAATTTTTTGAGTGGAAGAACTTTAAAGGTTTCGATTTCCAATGAAAAGGTTTTATGGCTTTTATGTATAAAATCTCCACCTATTAGGTAGGTAGGTACATAATATATTTATCTCAATAAAATAGGTAATAAAGGTAAATATCAGTTTTGTTTTTTTTTTAAAAGGCCCAAGTACGAATAAGTTCTTCTTTTATTAAAGTCCTCAAATTTACATCTTTCTTTTAATACTGTTGCACAGACAACATAGTACCATGCTACTATGCTAGAAAATTATGAGAGAGAGAGAGAGAGAGAGAGAGAGAGAGAGAGAGAGAGAGTGAGAGATAGGGTAAAGGGTCCAAATGAAGTCTCTAAGGATCACTTCAATGAAATCTTTTTGGAAGGGAGGGAGAATACTAACTGTCCCCCTTTGGTTTTAATGTACCAAATACACATACTTGGGGATTTTTTCGTCCATAGGAGGGGAAATTTTAAACCAGGGGATTTGACAGAATTACAAGTACCTAGATGTACTTTTGCACACTGTAGAGCTTACAAAAAGGACATCATGTTTTCCGAGGGGTAAATGTTACTATAATTTTCCCTTGGCCAGAAATATGTCCTGTTCAATTTCAATGTTCTTTTTTTTAAATCATTATTATTATTTTAATTTATTTTTAAAATACAACAAAAAAATCTCCCTAAGGCATCCCTAGAGGCTGAAATATGAGCTTTATTAGTTACCACAACATTCTTCGTCGACTTATATTCTGTCCAATGAAATCATCGGAAGAGATTTTTCTTCTTTTCCTTCATTTTCTTCTTCTTTCTTCCCCTCCTCAATCTCGTTTTTCTTCTCCTCATTAAGGCCTTTTCCTCTCAATCTTTCTTTTCTTCTTCTTCTCCTCTTTTCTTCTTATTCTTTTTCATTTCTTCTTCTCAACTATTTGTCTTCCTCCTACTCTTCTTGTCTTTCCTTTTTTAATAAGCCTTTTCTTCTTCTTCTTCCCCATTATTTTAAAGACGTAGGAAATTTTCGCTGGTTTATTACAAACGTACCGAGGAGTAACTAGGATAACTTACCAGTCAAATGCTGTACCATGGATTCTGAAAACAAACAAATCAAAATAAAATTGTTAGGCACAATTAAATTGCATTCAATAGGCTGTATATTGTATAACTTGTAGGTCCAAATGCAAAATTATGTTTAGGACAACAAGCATTGTAGAGAAAATAAAAATAGACACTTCTACAGACAGACTTCATTATTTCGTGTTCTCGGAACGGCTGGATTTCTCCTATCCTGTGTTCCTTCTCTCTTCGTAAGGACTCAACTGAACATTGATAGCTCTATCCTTGTACGGACTACGAAATGAGTATAAAAATAATCAAAAAAACTTATTTAATTTATTTTTGACCTTCTGACCTGGAAAGGGTTAACCGGTGAAAAAGGACAGAATTCACGCCATCTTAATGAAGTATCCCATGGTTTATCATCTCTCTCTCTCGGGAGGTGAAGAAGGAGATGAGGGGGATAAGGAGATAAAAGAATTAGAAGAAGTGGAGTTTGAGAAGAAGGAGGAGGAGGAGAAAGAGGAAGGAAAAATATTAATAAAGAAATGAGAATATGGAAAAACGAAGGGGAGTTGTAAAAGAGTTCTGGATGAGAAAAAGGGTGAGAATAATGAAAAAACAAGAAATTTTACAAGACGTAAATGTAAGAGAAGGATTAAGGAAAAAAATTGGGAATAATATTGTGAAGGAAGAAGAGATTGAAGAAAGAGAAAAGGAAGAGGAGAGTTAGAAGAAGAAGGAGGAAGATAAGAAAGGAAAGAAAAAGTAGGAGAAGGAAAGGAAATGAAGAAAATAAGAAACACATACATATTAGACGGAAAAGAAGCTTTTGGGGAATGAAAATGGAGAAGGAGGAGGAGGAGAAGAAAGAGAAGATAAAAAAGATATAGGAAAGGAAAAAAAGTAGAAGCAAGGTTAAGAATTAAGAAGAAAAAAGTAACGGAAGAGAGGAACATGAAAAAGAGGAGGAGGAGAAAGAGGAAGAGGAGAAAAAGGAGGAGGAGATGGAAGAGGAGGAGAGAGGGAGAAAAAAGAAGAGTAAAATGTCAGTTGAAACTCGCAACACAATCAAATAGAATTAGTATAATGATGTTTTGCTCTAAGCTGGTGTATGTATGTTGAGCGCAAAGTCCGAATTTGGAACCTAACTACAAACCCAAGGATCCAGCCTTGGAGGTTAAGCGCTGTGTTGCGGGTTCGATTCCTGCCCGGGACGGATTTTATCCTGAAAAGCTAAAAACAGATAAAGTTCGTCCTAGCTTTCTACACACAGAGGTATATATCTCGGGTTCTACGTACCGCAGAAACTTCATTTTTGGATATGTCATAAAATTCCGTAAATTAGTCAAATAAACCAAATCTCAATATCCTACTGCATTTACCACTTTAAATTTAAAACTACAGCCCAACGAAGTTATATGTGGGACACTTTTGTCCCGAACTTCACATGAGGGTGAAAACATTCCGAGCTTTGTCCCTAACATAGCTACGACTCCAAAGAACGCAAAACGAAAACATCTACCCAGATCTGAGAAAACGCTTGCAAGTAAAAAAAAAAAAAAAGTACACCCGTTCACCGAAAAGATGGGAGTTGTGAGGGATGCAAGGGTTGTTCCGAAAATTCGTGTGGTGGTATTCATTATTTTCTAATGTCCTAATATATTTTATACTAGGGTCATGTTTATTTATTTGGGTCATGTTCGTGTGATCATTTTTGTGTGGTCATGTTTATGTGGTGTTGATGTTTGTGGTTTTTTGTTCAGAGCTAGTCTAACTGGTTATAGATTTGTTGTGTTTTCCTTTCGGAATTTCCCCCTCTTATGAAGCCCGTTTCCTCTCTTTTTCCTATATTTTCGGAGATTCGTGAAACTTAGAACATCTATGGAACATTTGACCCCTACAGAAACCTGTATGGCTACAAAGGTGGGCTTTTTTTCTGTGCTGTTATTCATAAAGTTAAAAAAAAAAAAAAAAATCCAAGCAAACCACCTACCACCTAACCTACTTTACGTGAAACTTAGAACATCTATGGAACATTTGATCCCTACAGAAACGTCTATGGCTACAAAGGTGGGCTTTTTTTCTGTGCTGTTATTCATAAAGTTAAAAAAAATCCAAGCAAACCACCTACCTACTTTATTTTGCATCAAATATTACCCTACTTGCGAGAAAAATGGTGGAAGACTAAAAGTCAGAGGAAGAAAAATAGGAGAAGGAGTTGGAGAAGAAGAAAAAAGAGAAGAAGGAGGAAGAAGAAAAAGAGAAGGAGGAGGAAGAAGAAAAAGAGAAGGAGGAAATTTTGACTTATTTTTTAATTTCAAAGGAAAGGCAACTTTACGTGGTACGAGCTCAGCTGGGCTGAAAAAAATGAAAAACTTCCGCCGAAATTAAAAAATAAAAGGAATGAAAAAACCTTTATAGGCTATGTGAAAACGGTGCCTAACATATGTATAGAATATTTAATATTATGCCTAGGTACATACCTACACGTACGTATACCTATACATACTTTTACAAAAAAAAAAAAAATAATCGTTTCTTTCTTTTCCTTCGTATCACCCTCTCATCGCTTTCTCTCTCTCTCTCTCTCTCTCTCTCTCTCTCTCTCTCTCTCTCTCTCTATGCTCTCTCCTCTCTCTCTCTCTTTTACTTCAAAGTCAGACGTTTGAACCTCATTTAAAAAACAAATAAAAAGAGAAAGAAAAGTCACACTGGCTTTTTAATACTTGATAAGGGCTTCTCTCTCTCCTCTCTTTATGTCTTTTTCTCTTCCTCTCTCCCTTTCTATCACCTTTTCTCTAGCTCTCCCTCTTTCTCTCTCTGCCTGTCCCCTCCTCTCTCTCTTTATTTCTTTCTGTCTCTATTCCTTTTCTAATCATTCTGTCTCGCTCCTTCCTATTTCTGTCACTATTTCCTTCTTCCTCAATATCTTTCTCTCTCTCACACACACACACACTATGTCTCTATAGTATATTTCTATCTCTGTTTAAGGAAGATGTGTGTTTGCACCCTTGTTTCGCTTCAGCGGTTTTTAGTTTTCGGTTCTCATCGTGTTTATTTTATCCTCCACTTCTCCTCCTCTTCCCCTCCCTCTCTTACCCCTCCCCTCTTACTCCCCTCTCTCTTTCCTCTAGTATCTTCTCTCTTACCCCTCCCTTTACACTCAATCTTTCCCTCACTTCCCCTCCAATTCCTCCCCCCACTCCTCTTTCCCTTACTTCCCCTCCATTTTCTCCAATCTTACCCCTCCCTTTCTCCACCCTCTTCAGTTTCCTCCTACTCATTTCTCCTCCTCTCCATTCATCCCCTCTCCCTCCTATAGCTTCCTATTCTCAGTTCATCGTCTTCTTCCCCTCATACTTTTACTCCCTCCTCTCTCTCCCTGCTTCTTCTCCTCTTCCCCCTCCCTCCTTCGTTGTTCATTCATACCTTTACTATCTCCTCTTTCTCTGACAGGCCAGGGGTATTTTTAAACAGAAGGTGTTTATAGGTACCTAGTTACCTGCCCTTTTTAAACACCAAACATACCTACGCTCTTTTTAAACAAATTCACACCCTTTATGATACAAGGCCAACTGAACCTCCAAGGGTTGACATGCCTATCTTACTTTCTTGTTGCCTCTAAAGTTTAAATTCTAAGCAAAAGACCCGATAATAAGGACTCACTCATTTCTTTATAATCTCATTTTGCGATAAGAAGAAGAGGAGGAGGAGGAGAAGAAGAAGAATTCAATTCAATTTTTCTATATTTGTTTAACAATTTTTAAGAGGAGGAAGAAGAAGAAGAAGAAGAAGAAGAAGAAGAAGAAAAAGAAGATGAAGAAGAAGAAGAAGAAGAAGAAGAAGAAGAAGAAGAAGAAAATGAAATAAAATTGTCTACAGCAATTAGTAAACCCTCCGCATGTCGTTCTAAAGCTCTCAAGCGAATGTATTCCATAAGAAA
Organism: Diaphorina citri; assembly: GCF_000475195.1. Lineage (NCBI taxonomy): Eukaryota > Metazoa > Arthropoda > Insecta > Hemiptera > Psyllidae > Diaphorina > Diaphorina citri. The sequence goes on from NW_007377574.1 coordinate 351,673, forward strand.
CATGAATAAGTTAGTAATATTGATGTACAAAAATAATATTATATCCAGAAGAAAGTAAAAACAACAACAACGGCACAGATGAAAAGCGTACAAAAACAGGGAGAAGAGGAGGAGAATTAGTGAAAAAAAAAACAGAAGGAAAATAAGGAGAAGGAAGAGGAGGAGAAGAAGAAGGAGGAGGAGTAGAAGGAGGAGTAGAAGGAGAAGGAGGAGGAGTAGAAGGAGAAGGAGGAGGAGTAGAAGGAAGAGGAGGAGTAGAAGGAGAAGGAGGAGGAGTAGAAGGAGGAGGAGTAGAAGGAGAAGGAGGAGGAGGAGAAGGAGGAGGAGTAGAAGGAGGAGGAGGAGAAAGAGGAAGAGGAGGAGAAGGAGGAGGAGGAAGAAGAAGGAGGAGGAGGAAGAGGAGGCGGAAAATTGTCTACAGCAATTAGTAAGCTCTCCGCATGTCGTTCTAAAGCTCTCAAGCGAATGTATTCCATAAGAAACATGAATAAGTAATAATATTGTACAAAAATAATATTATATCCAGAAGAAAGTAAAACAACAACAACGGCACAGATGAAAAGCGTACAAAAACAGGGAGAAGAGGAGAAGAATTAGCGAAAGAAACAGAAGGAAAATAAGGAGGAGGAGGAAGAGGAAGAGGGGAGGAGGAGGAGAAGGAGGAGGAGTAAAAGGAGGAGGAGGAGTAGAAGGAGGAGGAGAAGGAGGAAGAGGAGGAGGAGGATGAAGAGGAGGAGAAGGAGGAGGAGGAGAGGGAGGAAGAGGAGGAGGAGGATGAAGAGGAGGAGGAGGAAGAGGAGAGAACGGGCGTTAGCTCAGAGGAAGAGGAGGAGAAGAAGAAGGAAATGAGGGGGATAAGGAGATAAAAGAATTAGAAGAAGTGGAGTTTGAGAAGAAGGAGGAGGAGGAGAAAGAGGAAGGAAAAATTAATAAATAAATGAGAATATGGAAAAATGAAGGGGAGTTGTAAAAGAGTTCTGAATGAGAAAAGGGGTGAGAATAATGAAAAAACAAGAAATTTTAGAGGAGGAGGAGGAAGAGGAGGAGAAGAAGAAGGAAATGAGGGGGATGAGGAGATAAAATAGAAAGTAAAAATTAGAAGAAGTGGAGTTTGAGAAGAAGAAGAAGGAGGAGGAGGAGAAAGAGGAAGGAAAAATATTAATAAAGAAATGAGAATATGGAAAAATGAAGGGGAGTTGTAAAAGAGTTCTGAATGAGAAAAGGGGTGAGAATAATGAAAAAACAAGAAATTTTACAAGACGTAAATGTAAGAGAAGGATTAAGGAAAAAAATTGGGGATGATACTGTGAAGGAAGAAGAGATTGAAGAAAGAGAAAAGGAAGAGGAGAGTTAGAAGAAGAAAAAGAAAAAAAAAGAAGGAGAAGAAGAAGAAGAAGAAGGGGGAAGATAAGAAAGGAAAGAAAAAGTAGGAGAAGGAAAGGAAATGAAGAAAATAAGAAACACAAATTAGACGGAAAAGAAGCTTTTGGGGAAGGGTTGGATGAGAGAAAAGGAGAAGAAGATGGAGAAGGAGGAGGAGGAGAAGAAAGAGAGGAAAGGAAAAAAAGTAGAAGCAAGGTTAAGAATTAAGAAGGAAAAAGTGACGGAAGAGAGGAACATGAAAAGAGGAGGAGGAGGAGAAAGAGGAGGAGAAGGAGAAAGAGGAGGAGGAAGAAGAGGAGGAGAGAGGGAGATAAAAGAAGAGTAAAATGTCAGTTGAAACTCGCAACACAATCAAATAGAATTAATATAATGATGTTTTGCTCTAAGCTGGTGTATGTTGAGCGCAAAGTCCGAATTCGGAACCTAATTAAAAACCCAAGGATCCAGCCTTGGAGTTTAAGCGCTGTGTTGCGGGTTCGATTCCTGCCCGGGACGGATTTTATCCTAAAAAGCTAAAAACAGATAAAGTTCGTCCTAGCTTTCTACACACACAGGTATATCTCGGATTCTACGTACCGCTGGAACCTAACTAAAAACCCAAGGATCCAGCCTTGGAGGTTAAGCGCTGCGTTGCGGGTTCGATTCCTGCCCGCGACGGATTTTATCCTAAAAAGCTAAAAACAGATAAAGTTCGTCCTAGCTTTCTACACACACAGGTATATCTCGGATTCTACGTACCGCAGAAACTTCATTTTTGATGGATCTGTTATAAAATTCCGTAAATTAGTCAAATAAACAAAAATCTCAATATCCTACTGATGCATACCACTTTAAATTTAAAACTACAGCCCAACAAAGTTATATATGTGGGACACTTTTGTCCCGAACTTCACATGAGGGTGAAAACATTCCGAGCTTTGTCCCTAACATAGGTACGACTCCAAAGAACGCAAAACGAAAACATCTACCCAGATCTGAGAAAACGCTTGCAAGTAAAAAAAAAAAAAAAAAAAAAAAAAAACGGACACTTTTTAATGATCCCTTATTACACGGGGAGTATTTTAAGATAGGAAATTTTTGGTCGAAAATTGGCCGCCGTAGGCGGCTCAGGCTCGGGACATTGACTTTGGTTGATAAATTAAAAAAAAAAGGTTCAATTTTTGAACATTTTAAACGATCTCTTATTACATGGGGAGTATTAAAAAAAAAAAAAATAAAAAAAAATACGTATTCCGCAAATGTAATAGAAAGTCGTGTGATGTTCACACCAGATTTTTTTCTGTGGTGTTATTCATAAAGTTAAAAAAAAAAAAATAATAAAGCAAACCACCTACTTTGTTTTACATCAAATATTACCCTACTTGAGAAAAATGGTGGAAGACTAAAAGTCAGAGGAAGAAAAATAGGAGAAGGAGTTGGAGAAGAAGAAAAAAGAGAAAAGCTGAAGAAGGAGGAAGAAGGAAAAGAGAAGAAGGAGCAAGAAGAAAAAGAGAAGGAGGAGGAAGAAGAAAAAGAGAAGGAGGAAGAAGAAAAAGAGAAGAAGGAGGAAGAAGAAAAAGAGAAGGAGGAGGAAGAAGAAAAAGAGAAGGAGGAGGAAGAAGAAAAAGAGAAGGAAGAGGAAGAAGAAAAAGAGAAGGAGGAGGAAGAAGAAAAAGAGAAGGAGGAGGAAGAAGAAAAAGAGAAGGAGGAAGAAGAAGAAAAAGAGAAGGAGGAGGAAGAAGAAAAAGAGAAGAAGGAAATTTTGACTAATTTTTTTTAATTTCAAAGGAAAGGCAACTTTACGTGGTACGAGCTTAGCTGGGCTGAAAAAAAATGAAAAACTTCCGCCGAAATTAAAAAATAAAAGGAATGAAAAAACCTTTATAGGCTATATGAAAACGGTGCCTAACATATGTATAGAATGTTTAATATTATGCCTAGGTACATACCTAATACACGTACGTATACCTACAACCTACATACTTTTACAAAAAAAAAAAAAAATCGTTTCTTTCTTCTCCTTTGTATCACCCTCTCATCGCTTCCTCTCTCTCTCTCTCTCTCTCTCTCTCTCTCTTTCCCTCTTTCTCTCTCTCTATTCGTTCTCTTTGTTCCTCTTTCTTCCGCCTTCTCCTTCTCATCTCCTCTTCCTTCTTCTTCACTTTCTCTTCTTTCTACTTCTTCTTCTTCTTCTTCTTCTTCTTCTTCTTCTTCTTCTTCTTCTTCTTCTTCTTCTTCTTCTCCTCCTCCTCCTCCTCATTCCTTCATCCCACAGGATAGAGTTCTGACAAGCATACAGGAGAAAAAAAGGGTAAAATGCGTAGTATTAATTATTATTTAAAAAATATAATACCTACCCACTCACTCCATTTTGTGTTTAAAATTGAAGGATTATAATGTATAAAAAATCTGGTGTGAACATCACACGACTTTCTATTACATTTGAGTATCGAACCCGCAACTTCTCAACTCTAAGTCAGAGAGTGATTTCAATTTTGGAACAAGAAAATGAAAAGAGGGGTGAAAAACACACACAAACACATTCAAAACTTTACAAAAAAGGTTGGATATAGTTCGAGCTGTACCTGACTTCCGAGTTCTTATCGTCCCGAAAGCGAAGAGAGAAGAGAGACAGGATGGGAGAAAGTCGGCCGTTCCGAGAACGAGCATTATTCAGGATAAAATCCGCCGCGGGCAGGAATCGGACCCGCAACCTAGCGCTCACAAGGCAGACGCGCTACCAACCGCTGTTAGCGGAATGGCAGATGAGCTTTGATAGAGCTGGTTTACTAAAAAGCTCAAAACTCGAATTTTGTCTTTTTTTTAAATCAAATATTTCAAGATACCTACCGAAGACGTATAGCATATCCTTTTTACGACAAAAAATAATGAGAAAGTTTTAGATAACACTTCAATCGTTAATTTAAGACCGGTTTTAGCGTCATGTATGTTAAGCTACGCCGAGCAAGGCCTATAAATGGATGGGTGACTTGAACATTATATTGGGAATAAAGGGAGAACGGGCTCTAGTCTTGATTTTAAATCATTACATGAAAGTAAAATCAAAAAATCAAATTAAGAATGATAACTAATAAACTGAATATTAAACAAATTAGGTATAACAAATTAGATAACAAATTAGGTATTAAACAACATAGGTAGGTAGGTAGGTACTGCTTGTTAAGATAAAAGAGTGATATTTACTTTAAATTAAAGATAACAAAATGAGGTTTACTTTTTTGGGGATTTTGTTTGTGACGGTGATCAGGTGTGGCAGGTGGCAGACAACGCTATCCGAAAAATTGCCCTCATTTTGAAAACACCCAATCTGTGTGCAAAACCGACATACTGTCTTTAGCCTTTCCTAGGCTATAGCACAAATTTCGCGATAAGGAGCACCCGGTAACTCATCCAGAGTACTTGTCTTATATATACACACATTGTTTTTAACGTATTTCCATGAAAAAAAGTCGCACGAGCTAAGATCGGGTGAGGAGGGAGGAAAATCAAAATGTGTGCAAAACTTCCTCTGAGCATTAGTCAAAAATTCACTAGGTACTTTTAAGAAATGCCACCACAGCGAGAGCTCGATGTTGTGGGGTCCACGACTACATTGTAACCATTGTAACAAAAGCTCATTTAGTGTTAGTGATATTAATTTCAACAAGCTACGACAAGTTATAACAAAGTAATGGGCAAATCAAAACCGTCAGGTACCGAACTCTGTATCATTTCCAGTTGGATTTCTCTAAGATCTCTGCTTGTTTCTATGTAGGTACCTCTAGGCAAATCTTGGGACTAACTTTTAACTTAAAAGTTTTAAGCCACTTTTACTGGGTCGATTGATATAAACCTTGGTATACCAATGGTAGATACAATCATGTATTTTGAATGACAATAGGATATTCAATCAAAATTGATGCATGATTTCTTACATTAATAAAAGCTTGACGTTTATCAACGAACCTCAGTGGTGTAGTGGTTAGCGCCGCGGACTTCGGATCTGGAGGTTGGTGGTTCGAGTCCAAGTCAAGTCATATAATTTAGCGTAGTGCATTAAGCAGGGAACGACATTTGTGACAAACATTTATGCTTAACACATTCAAAATTCTTCTTCAGCTTGAATTTTATCAAAATTTTGGATGTTTGCATAATGAAATTTACATTGTTTAATTTCTCTCTTTTTTTTTCTCTCCTCAGAAAATTCTCCTGTACAGTTTACAGCATGATGAGCCATCTTTCACCGGCGATGGTTTTGTCAGCCAGGGTTTAATCTATGCTGCCTTCTCCGTATGTCTGTGGTTAGCGCCCTCAGTGAACAGTGTGGTGGGGCCCAAAATTACAATGGTCATGGGCGTAGTGGGATATGAGTAAGTCAGAAATTATTTAAATTTATTTAAAAGTCAGTCTTGAGACGAATCCAAAGAGAAACTAATTTGGACGTAATGGTGCCACTACACTTGCTGCCACAAGTGTTTACGTACTGTTTCCACTTTCGGGGATTTTCGGGATTCCTTTCTCCGGGGATTTTCGAGTTGCGTGAGGGATACAACAGGAATTAGGGGGGGATATTGAGATATTTACAACAGGATGAGGGATTTTAAACGGAAACACTGTCGGTAAACATGATCGAGCTTGGCAGCCAGGGTGTTGAAGATTAAATACTTTCGGCCATATTGACTGACTTTTATTTCACATAATCGAATACACCTTTGGTAAACATCTTCGGAGCTGAGATTACTGAGATATTTGGAAAAATCCTACAATGCTGCAGTGAGCACCAAAGTTGTGATACATATAATAACACGAAGTAACGGCATTTTATTTTATTTTTATTATTGGTAGCCTCCTTGGCCGAGTGGGTATCACACTAGGCTTGCACTCCGGAGGTCCCGGGTTCGATTCCCGTTTTTTTTCGGCTCTGTGCTTGTATTTCGGGGTGCACTCTGCCTCGTGAGGCCAACTGAGTAGCTACTTCTATCGAGCCAAGGCATTTACCACATTAAACCATTGGATTAATTAACTGATTATAGTTCGCCAATTTTTCACTTGGTTAATTTGCTTAATTTAAACGTTTAAACCAAACTCGGTTTAAACGTTTAAATTAAGCAAAAAACAGATTTTAGTTCTGAACATAAGGATATCAGAAGTTATCAACATTATCTCATTATCAAATCAGTGAGACGTAATGTAGGTAAAATAAATTAAGAGCTCGTTTTTCATCAATAATATTATAGGAACATAAACATAATATATTATTATGTTTATGTTCATAATATATTATTATGTTTATGTTCATAAAATCATCACATAGGTACATAATATTATAGGAATATAAGTGTAGGTACTTATTTATAACATTATGTACCTAATACATTTTTTAAATGGTCGACCTAACTTTAAAGCACATACATATTTTTTCCCCTATGTACCCAACTTATTGGTGCGGGGGACAGGGACACAAATGTCCTCTGGCATTTGATGTATAAATTATAAATTTATTTTTTTTCAACATCACATAAAAATTATGAAAAAAATGCATGATGTGCTTTAAAAGAGAAGAGAATTAAGCGATGCGATGCTATGATAAAATATTAACCGTATTTTAATAAATAGAACGGGTTTTTATAAAGAGGAACCTAGAAAAAATGAAAGAGAGATAGGGAGAGGGAAAGGGAGAGGGAGAGAGACTGCTAAGGTCTTATCGTCACGAAAAGGAACGCAGAGAGAATAATGTCAGCCGTTCCGAGAACGAACCTTATCTTTTTAAGATCGAACCCGCGACCCAGCTCTTACAAGGCAGACGCACTACCCTCCAGCTAACTGGCACTCTTCTTCTTCTTCTTCTTCTTCTTCTTCTTCTTCTTCTTCTTCTTCTTCTTCTTCTTCAGCTTTTCAGGTGTACAGACGGGGTCGGCGTTTTTCGCTATTGAAAACAAAGGTAAGGGATGTAACTAGGATAAAATATATTTACTAGGTAAGTATAGCATAGCAGGTACCTAAGATAAAGGTTTCTAAAAGCAGAAAATGGAAGGGCGAGTATATTTTTTACGAAGGGCAAACACATAAACAAAGAACAATATTGAAACAAATCACCTGCTAATTCTATTGAATGTATACCCAAACCCTAACCTTAACCCTTGTGGAAAATCAGGGCTGTTCAAAATGGGAGGGAATCCCGCTATGGCCCGGGTTTTCTAAAGTAAATAAGTAGGTATAGTAGTTCAGTAATCTATCGATCTGGCCAGCCTAGTTAGCTTAGTTGGTAGTGCGTCTGCCTTGTAAGCGCTAGGCCGCGGGTTCGATTCCCGCCCGGGGCGGATTTTATCCTGATGGGATAATGTTCGTTCTCGGAACGGCTGGCTTTCTCCTATCCTGTCTTCCTTCTCTCCTCGATTTCGGGACGATAAGACCATAGCAGTTAAAGTTCCCTCTGTCAAACCTCTTAAAAAAAAAAAAAAAAAAAAAAAAAAAAAAAAAAAAAAAAAAAAACAAAAAAAATGGATAAAAGTTGCACGACTACACTTCCAATGCAACCGCAATGGCTCTGAAATGTTTCTTCCTCACCATCTCTCCTCAGGTATGGCTGTGTTACACGAAGTGCTGGGCATGTACCATAGCGGCGTGTTCAAGGACGGACAACTAGTCAGCAACAAATCTACCAACAAGCAAGACCTGAAGACAATTCGCGGCGATCAAATCACTTGGATAGATGGACGGGAAACGTATTGTTCAAATATCGGGAGACTTATATCCGAAGTGGACGCGATTATCATGCGAGCCAACAGGATGGTCAATAATGGTCGAATGGGAGACTTTGTTATCAACGGACGAACCAAGGTAAGCCAGCCCAAGTTACCTTGGAAGGTAGCACGCCTGCCTTGTAAGCGCTAGGCCGCGGGTTCGATTCCCGCCGCCCGGGGCGGCGTGGCGGATTTCATCCTGAAGGGATTAGGTTTGTTCTCGGA
>NW_007377574.1:365027-370356 GCF_000475195.1 Diaphorina citri
GCGAGGGAGCTTTGCTCGGGACATTTGATGTGACGTCATCGCCTACCTTTGAAACATCACCTAAGTAAGCGCGACTGTTCTTTTGTTCTTACAACAGGCTAAGTGACCCATGACACCGTAATTTAAGCACAGAGCCGAAAAAGCTTCCCCTTTGCCGCGAATCGAATTCGAGACCACTAAAACTAGTGTGTCTTCTTTTTCAACACACGGTAGGAAAAGGTACCTAAAGAGCGTTTTTTTTTTTTTTTTTTTTTTTTTTTTTTTTTTTTTTTAAAAAAATTTTTTTTTTTTTTTTGGATAAAAATTTTTTTTTTTTTTTTTTTTTTTTTTTTTTTTTTTTTTTTTTTTTAGTATTACTCTATGATTTCTCGTAGGTATGTGTATAGGTACCTACTTTGGTGTTACGTTTAGAGGGAGGTTGATTGGAAGACATCACTTGTCTTCAGGCACACACATTTGTCAAGGGTTTAGGTTTAGCTTGCCCTTGGGATCAAATTAAATTGAAGAAACCAATTAGGTAGGTATTGATAAAAATTTGTAATGAAACAATAAGTTGAAAAATAATTTACCTACCTACCTACCTTTCTAAAAAAGAAATCGTAATCATTAACAATAACAATTCATTTGTGAATGACTCGGAGAGAGCATTTTATCGCTCAAGCATAACATAAATTATATATAAGAAGTAAAGTGATTTTCAGTTCCTTCATTTCATCTCCCTTTTTTTCCTTCTCTTCTCTTCTTCTTCTTCTATTATCTGCTCTTCCCTTTTTCGCTCGTCCCTCCTTCCATTTCTTTACCTTCTCTTCTTAACCATCATTTCCTGAAACAATAAGTTGAAAAATAATCTAAGGTACCTACCTATCTGAAATCGTAATCAATAACAATAACAATTCATTTGTGAATGACTCGGAGAGAGCATTTTATCGCTCAAGCACAACATAAATTATATAGGTGTATAAGAAGTAAAGTGATTTTCAATTCCTTCATTTCATCTCCCTTTTTTTTCCTTCTCTTCTCTCCTTCTTCTTCTTCTTCTTCTTCTTCTTCTTCTATTATCTGCTCTTCCTTTTTTCGCTCGTCCCTCCTTCCATTTCTTTACCTTCTCTTCTTAACCATCATTTCCTTCTCATCCTCTCTTCCCTTTTTTCACTGGTCCCTTGTCTTCTTTCTTCTATTTCTTCTCTTTTTATCCCTTCTCTCTTCTCCCTCTTACTTTGCCCATTCTCTAGCTATTTGTCTTGAACCGTTGTTTGTAATTTTGTATCCAATAATCTATCTCTCTCGCTTCCTCTCTCTCTCTCTCTCTCTCCCTTCCTCTCTCTCTCCTTCTCCCTCTTCCACCATTCCCAACATTGACCTCTCCCTCTTTCATTGAAAACTGTCTGTCTCCCTCCTTCTCCTTCTCTCTCTCCCACCCCTTCCGTCTGTCTGTGACTCTCTCTTTCTCTTGCACTTTTTCCAACAATGACCTCTTTCTCTCCGTCTTTCATTCATAACTATCTTTCTTCCTCTCTCCCTCCTTTCTTTCTCTTTTGCTCTCTCTCTCCTATCTTTCCCTCTCATTTTTTCTCTATTCCCTTCTCCCTCCTATTCTGTCTCTCTCTCTCTCCCTCTCTCTCCCTCTCTCTCTCTCTCCTTCCTCCTTCTCTCTCTCCATCTCTCTTTCTCTCCCCTCTCTCTCTCTCGCTCTCCATGATTTATTTATGGTACTCCTCATTCAATTGTTCTGCAAACTTTTTTCTCCCATTCTTTCGTTCGCCCATTTATTTTGTTCTATTTCCCATTTATTTCGTTCTGTTTTATGGTCTTGTTTGTCTTCTAACCCACTGAGGAAATTCCCTCCCATCCACCCCCCCCTCTCTCTCTTCATTACCTCTCGCATCCCTTCTCCTCCCTTCCTGATATCTAATACCACTTCTCCTCTTTCCTACCTCTTCTTGTCCTCTCTCTTTCTTCGCTACCCTCCTCTCTCTCTCTCTCTCTCTCTCGCACCCCCTCTCCTCCTTCCTCATCTTCCCTACCACTTCTCCTCTTTCCTAACTCCCCACAGTCCCCATCTTTGTGCTTTCTCTCTCTCTCCTTCTTCTCTACCCCTCCTCTCTATCCCTCCCTTCCCCTCTCTCCTTCTTAATCAACTCTACCCCTTCTAATATTCCCCAAACATTTCTCCCCTCTTCTCTCCTGGTCCCTTCCTTCTCCTATCTTTCAATATTGTCTTTCTCTCTCTCCTTCTTCTCTACCCCTCCTCTCTATCCCTCCCTTCCCCTCTCTCTTTATTAATCAACTCTACCCCTTCTAATATTCCCCAAACATTTCTCCCCTCTTCTCTCCTGGTCCCTTCCTTCTCCTATCTTTCAATATTGTCGTTCCCTCCCTCATCATGTCTCTCCTTTCTCCTATCTTTCCATCATCTCCCTATTCTAGCTTTTGCTTCCCTCTTTCTTCTCCTTGCGATCTATTTTCTTCCCCTCTCTAATCCTAACCCTCCTTTCTCCTACATTTCCATCATCCCTGCCCCTCCCCCCTTCCCTTTTGGCTCTCCCTGTTATATAGTTCCCTCTTCCCCTCTAATACTAATCTATTGTCTCTTCCTTTTGACTCCCTCTCACTTCTCCTTGCGATCTATTTTCTTCCCCTCTCTCCTCCTACCCCTCTTTTCTCCTACCTTTCCATCATCCCTGCCCCTCCCCCCTTCCCTTTTGGCTCTCCCTGTTATATAGTTCCCTCTTCCCCTCTAATACTAATCTATTGTCTTCTAGCGGTCTGATCCCCCCACCCCTTTCCTTTAATATATTGACTGGCGGCATTCCCCCTCCCCTCCTATGAAACGATCAAAGCTATCAAAACCCATAACATTACCATTCATGCTTAGGGTACGGTATACGCTGAACACACTGCCCCTTCATGCTCCATGATACCATAAGCTATACACACATGGCCCCTTGATCCTCCATGATACTTCACGCTGTACGCTGTGGTAATAATGTTCCATGTCGAAAACTAATAACGTGTATTAAGTATAAAAGCGACACAAAACATACAATTCCTTTTGACTCCCTCTCACTTTTCCTTGTGATCTATTTTCTTCCCCTCTCTCCTCCTACCCCTCTTTTCTCCTACCTTTCCATCATCCCTGCCCCTCCCCCCTCCTATTTTGGCTCTCCCTGTTAAATAGTTCCCTCTTCCCCTCTAATACTAATCTATTGTCTTCTAGAGGTCTGATCCCCCCACCCTTTTCCTTTCATATTATATTGACTGGCGGCATTCTCCCTCCCCTCCTATGGAACGATCAAAGCTATCAAAACCCATAACATTACCATACCACCCCTTCATGCTTAGGGTACGGTATACGCTGAACACACTACCCCTTCATCCCCTATGATACCATAAGCTATACACACATTGCCCCTTCATGTTGATAGATACTTCACGCTGTACGCTGTGGTAATAATGTTCCATGTCGAAAACTAATAACGTGTATTAAGTATAAAAGCGACACAAAACATACACATGATACCATAAGCTATACACACACTGCCCCTTCATGCTCCATGATACCATAAGCTATACACACATGGCCCCTTCATCCCCCATGATACCATAAGCTATACACACATTGCCCCTTCATGTTGATAGATACTTCACGCTGTACGCTGTGATAATAATGTTCCATGTCGAAAACTAATAACGTGTATTAAGTATAAACTATAAAAGCGACACAAAACATACACCATCAGACGAGTGAACTTATGGCTTTTGTCAATTTTTATCACGAAAGCAGAAAAAAGAGTAGGAGAAGAGACAGAGAGAGAGAGAGAGAGAGAGAGAGAGAGAGAGAGAGAGAGAGAGAGAGAGAGAGAGAGAGAGAGAGAAAGCGACACAAAACATACACCATCAGACGAGTGAACTTATGGCTTTTGTCAATTTTTATCACTAAAGCAGAAAAAAAGAGTAGGAGAAGAGAGAGAGGGAGAGAGAGAAAGAGAGAGAGTTAACTCATGTCTTTCTCAATTTTATTGTTGACACAAGGGCTTGTCTGGAAAATATCTCTGAACAGGAAGGATAAATGTTTTCAACAATACCCGGATTTTGTATTGGGAGAAATCTGAAAATCCCGAGACTTTCTATTTCCACAAACAAGTCTCTCCCACCCCTTCCGTCTGTCTGTGACTCTCTCTTTCTCTTTCTCTTGCACTTTTTCCAACAATGACCTCTTTCCCCCCTTTCTCTCCGTCTTTCATTCATAACTATCTTTCTTCCTCTCTCCCTCCTTTCTTTCTCTTTTGCTCTCTCTCTCTCTCTCTCCTATCTTTCCCTCTCATTTTTTCTCTATTCCCTTCTCCCTCCTACTCTGTCTCTCTCTCTCCTTCCTCCTTCTCTCTCTCCCTCTCAATATTTTTTTTCGTTCTCTATCCCCTTCTCCTTCCCTTCTCTCTCTCTCTCTCAATCTCTTTTTCTCTTCCCTCTCTCTCTCTCGCTCTCCATGATTTATTCATGGTACTCCTCATTCAATTGTTCTGCAAACTTTTTTTCTCCCATTCTTTCGTTCGCCCATTTATTTTGTTCTATTTCCCATTTATTTCGTTCTGTTTTATGGTCTTGTTTGTCTTCTAATATGTTGTTCTAATGGGACTGTGCACTGTGTCCCACTTATCTCCTGGTCAAAATGGGAGCACTCACAACTCGTGTGTTTGTGTTTGACCAATAATAGCGGTCTATGGAATGCATGAGATTTTCTTTCTTTCTTTCTTTTTTTTTTTCATGATCACATTTTTATATATATATTGAAATAATATTATAGAATGTAGATTCGCCATTTTGTATTAGAATAGAATACGACAATTTTGAGTAGGTACCTAGCTCTAGCTGCCTAGCCTCTGTTAGTTTAAATTTCAATACCCCTCTGAAAGACCACAAAAAGTTGCACATTTACCTAGATGTATTTTATTTCCCTCATGCATAAGGACTAGGACTGAAAGGAGTCAAAAAAATTCAACATTGTAAACAATGACAAACAAAAAAGGAAATTATAGATTTGTATGAAAGCCGTACAATACTTTGCTTATGCAATGTGCAATATTTGATGTATTAGTGGAGATATCACATTCACTCATAAAATTTCGTCCTAGCATCCTACCAAATATAGGTATTGTCCTCTTTTACAACGTGACTTTCTAAAAAAAATAATTGGTTGTCCTCTTTTCTGACATGAATTCCAAAATAATAATTGGGTAAGTGGTGTTTTTTTTTTTTTTTTTTTTTTTTTTTTTTTTTTTCTTTTGGGGGGTTTTTTTTCTTTTTTTGGTTTTTTAAACCTTTGGTTTTT
>NW_007377574.1:376361-380510 GCF_000475195.1 Diaphorina citri
CTCCTCCTCCTTCTCTTTTTCCTCCTCTTTCTCCTCCTCCTCTATCCCTCCCTCCTCCTTCACTTCCACTCTCCCTCTTTATAGAAGGACTGAACTACTGAGCAGTGAGCAGACATAGGTAGTTTTTTATTATTCTCCTGCCTCCTCATTCTTCTTCTTCTTCTTCTCCTCCTCCTTCTCTTTTTCCTCCTCTTTCTCCTCCTCCTCCTCTATCCCTCCCTCCTCCTTCACTTCCACTCTCCCTCTTTATAGAAGGACTGAACTACTGAGCAGTGAGCAGACATAGGTAGTTTTCTATTATTCTCCTGCCTCCTCATTCTTCTTCTTCTTCTTCTCCTCCTCCTTCTCTTTTTCCTCCTCTTTCTCCTCCTCCTCCTCTATCCCTCCCTCCTCCTTCTCTTCCTCTACCCCTCCTTATAGAAGGACTGAACTACTGAGCAGTGAGCAGACAAAGGTAGTTTTCTATTATTCTCCTGCCTCCTCATTCTTCTTCTTCTTCTTCTCCTCCTCCTTCTCTTTTTCCTCCTCTTTCTCCTCCTCCTCCTCTATCCCTCCCTCCTCCTTCTCTTCCTCTACCCCTCCTTATAGAAGGACTGAACTACTGAGCAGTGAGCAGACAAAGGTAGTTTTCTATTATTCTCCTGCCTCCTCATTCTTCTTCTTCTTCTTCTCCTCCTCCTTCTCTTTTTCCTCCTCTTTCTCCTCCTCCTCCTCTATCCCTCCCTCCTCCTTCTCTTCCTCTACCCCTCCTTATAGAAGGACTGAACTACTGAGCAGTGAGCAGACATAGGCAGTTTTCTATTATTCTCCTGCCTCCTCATTCTTCTCCTCCTCCTCCTCCTCCTCCTCCTCCTCTACCTCTTTCTCCCCCACCTCTTCCTCCCCTCCTTCTCTTCGTTCTCCTTATAGAGGGACCGAAGTAGCAGACATAGTTTTCTATTTATTTAAGACATAGTTTGTTTAGAGAGATGTAAAACTTGAGTCGCTATGTTGTTTTCTTAATTACGAGAAGATCCTAGCTTATCTTTCGGATTTGAAACGAACTTTTCTTTGTCTCTTCTGTCCTACATGGTCACCAATTCGGATAGCAACCACGCGCAATGTTGCTTAACTTCGGTGATGCATGGGGATGTGGTGCATTTAACGTGCTATAACCGTTGGCTGTGATCTGGAGACAGAACCAGACAAGTTAGCCCAGAGAATTTTACTGACGTCTTATCAGTCTGCGCACTGCTTTTTTTTATATATATATATATATATATATTTTTTTTTTACTTTATACAAAGGAAGACAGGATCTGAGAAAACCAGTCTTTCCAGAACAAACATTATCCGTTCAGGAAAAAATCCACTTCGGCGGGAATCGAACCCGCGGCCTAGTGCTAGAATCAAAGAACCCAATGTTGTTCAGCACACATTGTTGATATTGCATCTCCACTAATTTTTTCATTGCATATTGCATACAAGCAATAATGAGACACGGCGCTCATACAATTTTTCCATCCGAAGTTTGAGGCCTCGTTGTGCAACTGGCGGCAGCAAGTTGAAAGCACCAGTTACCAATGGCATCACTGAAGTTAAGCAACGTTGAGCATGGTTTGCATCAGTATGGGTGACCATCTGGGCAATCTCGTGTTGCTAGGTACTAGAAGCAAAATGTCACTAACAATTTTATTTTAGCACAGTTACCTAGGTACCTAAATACAGTGACGTTATAATAAAATGCAGGTGAATTTCTTCAGTCCACCCCTCGCCTTCCTTTTCTTTTCTTCTTCTAATACCTCTCCCTCCTCTTTCCCTACATCTCCTCCCCTTCCTTCTTATCCTTCCCTCCCTCCTCTTCCTTATCCTCCTCTATCCCTCCCTCCTCCTTCACTTCCACTCTCCCTCCTTATAGAAATATTATAGAAGGACTGAACTACTGAGCAGTGAGCAGACATAGGTAGTTTTCTATTATTCTTCTGCCTCCTCATTCTTCTTCTCCTCCTCCTTCTTCTCTTTTTCCTCCTCTTTCTCCTCCTCCTCCTCCTCCTCTATCCCTCCCTCCTCCTTCACTTCCTCTCCCCCTCCTAATTTATAGAAGGACTGAACTACTGAGCAGTGAGCAGACAAAGGTAGTTTTCTATTATTCTCCTGCCTCCTCATTCTTCTTCTCCTCCTCCTCCTCCTCTATCCCTCCCTCCTCTTCCTTCTCCTCCTCTATCCCTCCCTCCTCCTTCACTTCCTCTCCCCCTCCTTATAGAAGGACTGAACTACTGAGCAGTGAGCAGACAAAGGTAGTTTTCTATTATTCTCCTGCCTCCTCATTCTTCTTCTCCTCTTCCTCCTTCTCTTTTTCCTCCTCTTCCTCCTTCACTTCCTCTCCCCCTCCTTATTTATAGAAGGACTGAACTACTGAGCAGTGAGCAGACATAGGCAGTTTTCTATTATTCTCCTGCCTCCTCATTCTTCTCCTCCTCCTCCTCCTCCTCCTCCTCCTCTACCTCTTTCTCCCCCACCTCTTCCTCCTCTCCTTCTCTTCGTTCTCCTTATAGAAGGACCGAAGTAGCAGACATAGTTTTCTATTTATTCAAGACATAGTTTGTTTAGAGAGATGTAAAACTTGAGTCGCTATGTTGTTTTCTTAATTACGAGAAGATCCTAGCTTATCTTTCGGATTTGAAACGAACTTTTCTTTGTCTCTTCTGTCCTACATGGTCACCAATTCGGATAGCAACCACGCGCAATGTTGCTTAACTTCGGTGATGCATGGGGATGTGGTGCATTTAACGTGCTCTAACCGTTGGCTGTGATCTGCGATCGATCTGGAGACAGAACCAGACCAAGTTAGCCCAGAGAATTTTACTGACGTCTTATCAGTCTGCGCACTGCTTTAGATCGCAAAAGAAACATTTGAAAAACACTGAGCCAGCCTAGTTAGCTTAGTTGGTAGTGCGTCTGCCTTGTAAGCGCTAGGCCGCGGGTTCGATTCCCGCCCGGGGCGGATTTTATCCTGATGGGATAATGTTCGTTCTCGGAACGGCTGGCTTTCTCCTATCCTGTCTTCCTTCTCTCCTCGATTTCGGGACGATAAGACCATAGCAGTTAAAGTTCCCTCTGTCAAACCTCTTAAAAAAAAAAAAAAAAAAAAAAAAAAAAAAAAAAAAAAAAAAAAACAAAAAAAATAATAATAATAATAATAATAATAATAATAATAATAATAATAATAATAATAATAATAATAATAATAATAATAATAATAATAATAATAATAATAATAATAATAATAATAATAATAATAATAATAATAATAATAATAATAATAATAATAATAATAATAATAATAATAATAATAATAATAATAATAATAATAATAATAATAATAATAATAATAATAATAATAATAATAATAATAATAATAATAATAATAATAATAATAATAATAATAATAATAATAATAATAATAATAATAATAATAATAATAATAATAATAATAATAATAATAATAATAATAATAATAATAATAATAATAATAATAAGAGCTCCATTATTATGTGGTCAAAATCTCAAATAAATGAGGATAAAATTCCATACCTCGGCTGGGATCGAACCCACGCCCTCCTGTTTACCGGTTACCGAAAGGATAATACGACTCCGGTGACTCTCAAAGTAGGGTCGAGGGACCAAAGAGGGGCCGTGTCTACCTTGTCTTAATTTCACGTTGTGTTTTTCTTGGGTCAAGTCCAGAATTTAGTCTCACTGTGTAATCAGGAAACTTGAGATAAAGACAGAAAGAGAGAGAGAGATAAGACTGATAAGAGCGAGAGAGAAAGAAAAAAAGAAAAAAGGATAGATAACTGGATCTTTGGGTTTATAAGCTACAAGAGAAAAGGAGAAAGAAACATAGGGTCAAAGAAAGAAAGGACACTTTGTAATCAGGAAACTTGAGATAAGACAGAAAGAGAGAGAGAGAGAGATAAGACTGATAAGAGCGAGAGAGAAAGAAAAAGGATAGATAACTGGATCTTTGGGTTTATAAGCTACAAGAGAAAAGGAGAAAGAAATATAGGGTGAAAGAAAGGACAAAGAGAGTAAATAAAAACAAGAAGGAGAGAGAGAGAGAGAGATAGGAGATGTAAAGAAGCATTGTAAATGAGGGAGAGGGAGAGAG
>NW_007377575.1:0-540 GCF_000475195.1 Diaphorina citri
TTAATTTGTTTCTTTTTTTCCCCGAGTTGAGTTGTATAATTTACTCATGTAGAGTTGTGTTTTCCTTTCGAAATTTCCGTTCCTTTGAAGCTTGTTTGCCCTCTTTTGGCACGATAGCGTCTGTACTAAATCATAAAAAATCCAAGATGGCGCACCATCGGAATCGTTTCTGTTTCTGAAAGAAAAACACACCTTAGTATTAGTAGAGTGATGTGCTTGAAATTGTTGATGTTCATTCTTATAGATGTCCACCACGCGTACCTCATTGGGCCAACCATGATAATAATATATTTCTAATAGGACTCAGCCTAACGATATGGTTAATTCATTAGCCTGACTTCTCTAATAAAATTTGTCAAGCGTAACGAAATCTGAAAATTTGTTCATTGGCAATACCGTTCTTTTCGGGAATCGGGCACCAAAAATAAGAATCCTTTAAAAAAATCGATGAGTTATGTATCTCCACCTCGAGAGAAAAAAAAAAAAAAAAAAAAACGAAACCCGGGGGGTTTGAAACCCCCAACCTTCGGGGTGGGGTCA
>NW_007377575.1:2078-57261 GCF_000475195.1 Diaphorina citri
ACCGAGGGAGAGACCGCCAAGTTACCCGGCCGCGCCCAGAGACCCCCCACCCTCGAGCGGAGGGTACCCACCTTCGGCCCCACTGAGACCCCCGTCTGGCCCCTCCCCGTGTGGTGATGACGCGTGCTTCAAGTCCCCGTTCTGCAATCTGCTCAAGCAACATCTGAGAGAACAAGAGATGAGGAGACGTATGAGCTCTCTACCTTCGTGTATGTATGAGTATAACTCCTATGGATACTATCACCCTGGTACTCCTCAGTGGTAACTCAACACACCAGGTCAGTTCTGAGTGACCTTAACAAACAACTATCCCGTGTACGGCTGACTACTCTTTTGAGTGGACTACTTTCTTCCTGATCCCTTATGTGCCGCGTCCATTTTAATTTAGGACTATTGCACTGCTCTGAGTGGACTACTAGTGAAACAGTACTACTCTTGTAAGTGGACTACTAGTGAAACAGTACTACTTTTGTAAGTGGACTACTAGTGAAACAGTTCTACTCTTTTGAGTGAACTATTCAGTCAGTGAGTGACTCATTTATACCTAGGGAGTTAACTGATTTTAATTCCTTCTCCGTATTGTTGATTTGTGAAGGCCTTCCCATTTTCCCAATACCTTCATATCTTCTCTTAAGGATATTTGAGTTGTATTTTCCTTTGGGAAACGGAACCGATTTCGATCTTGGATTTCCTATGGTTTCGTTCAAACTTAACCCATCTTTTTAGGACTGATTGCCCCTACACCTAAGCCTCGGAGTGGGCTTCTTGTGTATAGTTCCTATGGTTTGTACAGGCTATCACGCTAAAAGAGAGGGGAAGCGAGCTTCAGAAGAGGGGGGGAAATACGACTTGTTTTTAACAATACAGGTAGCTTGATTCCATTTTATCTGATTTGTATGATTTTAGAAAGTAAAGTACGATTAAGGACATTACCTATTGTGGTTAGTTATGGAATTATGGACACAAGATCTGTTATGTGGGTTTGATTTTGACGAACAATTAGATGCTTCAATCTAATGTTTTTCCCCCTCACAAATGTCTAATGGCATAGGGGAAAAATATTTTGACGTCTTTGTAGGTCAAAGTTGGCATTTTATCTCGTCTTCTTATTGATTAGATAGGTAGCTCTCTGTTTTATTCTCTTTTGGTATGTTTTTGTTAAGTTTTTTTTGGAACAAACTATTTATCCCTCCGGTCTACAACTCCAATGTTGACATTGATGTTGTTATCAACATACAAGGTTCGTTCTCGGAACGGCTGGCTTTCTCCTGTCCTGTCTTCCTTCTCTCTTCGCTTTCGGGACGATAATACCCTTCAAGCCTCTTGGAAAAATAATAGAAAGTAAAAAATCGCTCTGCGGGAGTAAGGAGACTTTTCAGTCTTATTCTGGTTATATGAAAAGGGTATATTCTAATCTATTCAATATGAATTCAACACGAGTTGATAGACCAGGGGGTTAGGGTTAGTATTATTATCATTTTGAATAGTAATGTTGTTTATTGACTTTTACGTATTGATCTTTTACCTACCCACTACCTAATATTTATTTTCTTGGGGTATTCATTACTCTTGAGTATTTGTAATTTTACTTCTGTGAATAGACTATTTATTTTTTAAATTTAATTAGGATTCTTTTTAATTTAATTTAATGGATATGTACATTTTTCTCCCTATTTTAGGTAAGTCCCAATACCTATTATAATAATTTTACTGTGTAAAATTTTTCAAGTTTAGAGGTTTAAATTAATCATTTTTAGCTTAAAATATATTTTAATTTATTTATAAAAAATATTCAACGTGTTTTGTCTTGTTTTTTTCATCTGTGGTAGGGACTCGCCTGGAATGCAGAAGGACGTCAGTTCACATCCCAACTGTGGCATAAAATTTCATTATCATTTCAGAGTTTGACCACAAAAGGTTCGTTCTCGGAACGGCTGGCTTTCTCTTATCCTGTCCTCCTCTCTTCAATTTTTTTTTTTCATCTGTGGTAGGGACTCGCCTGGAATGCAGAAGGACGTCAGTTCACATCCCAACTGTGGTATAAAATTTCATTATCATTTCAGAGTTTGACCACAAAAGGTTCGTTCTCGGAACGGCTGGCTTTCTCTTATCCTGTCCTCCTCTCTTCCATTTCGAGACAAGACCACCGTTGTTACTGAGCTCAAACCTCTCAAAAAAATGTGATCCTAGACTGAACACTTAATTTTAATGTTGGTAAATTAAATCTAAAAAGGTAATGGTCTAGCATCTAGAATCACATTGGAAAATAAAATACTATTGAAGATCTATGAGTTGACTAAAAGGTATTCCAAACTTTTCTTAAACACCTAAAAAAAGAGAAATCAAGGAAATTACAAGAGGAGAAACTAAAATTGATATTTGAACAGGATACTAACAATATTTGAACAAAACTATGGTTCAAATTTATGGTTCAAATTTGTTCAAAACTATGGTTCAAATTTGTTCAAATATTTGAAATTTGAACAAACTTCAAGCCTGCATTTCCAAGCTACGATTCTCTTGTACAACACGGTTTGCGCAAACCACTTTGTGCAAGTGGCCATACACAAAAAGCCCACTCTGAGGCTTAGGTGTTGTGACAACTGCCCCAAGGGATGGGTTAGGCTTATACGAATCTTGTGCAAATGGCTTGAGCGTGTAAACCCACATGGTCACACATCACACGGTACTCGACTAGGACATGGTCACAGATGACTCGGAACTATCCGACTGACTCGACGTACTACACAACGGACACACGACAAATCCCGTCGAATGCCGAACGCACATCGTGTGAAACAGATGCCCACAGGGGTAGACAAGGAGCCCGTTGTGTTTACCGCTCAGTAGCGCTTCGGACTTGAGAGGGAGCGAACAGAACAGACAGAGAGGGGAAGAGACGGCGTTGGAGCTAGTTTGGGACGGGGAAAGAAAGGTGGAGCTGGTTTGGGACGGGGAAAGGAAGGTGGAGCTAGTTTGGGAAGGGGAAATAAAGGTGGAGCTAGTTTGGGACGACAGGTTGACCCGGGCGCCCCAGTGGGCTAGGATGGACTCGGTTTGTACCGTGACCAGGCTAGAGGAGTCTGTGAGGTGTCCGTTGCAACTTACGTTGGCGAGGTCCAACCGCAAGGCGGACTGAAGCTTGGTCAGATTCTGAAAACAATAGGAAGTAACCGCATTATGTAGATATCACAGCAACTTTCGTTTAATTAAAAATTTATTAAATATAAACTGCACCGCAGGCGATTTTTTCCACTAAAATAATTCAAAAATAGAATAGAATAGTATATACTTACTATATACCCTGATTATACTGCCTGAATGAGACTGAAATGTCCCTTTATTCCCGCAGTCAAAACGAGATCTTATGTATTTGGTACAACATTTTTGAAATAAAATTACATACATATCTCCGGGACTCCGGGGAGGAGAAAAAAGGGGTTTAACGTCACTGTATAACTGCTAAAGTTTTTACTAACGGAAGATTTATCCTCCACTCCATTCGGCGTCAATCCGCCTGCTCACAATAACCTCACCCAGCCTAAGTGGGGCTAGGAAAAGCCTCATGTGCTGATAATTTTTTCTCGGTCCACCCCGCCCTTTTCTCTCCCTCACTTCCATTCTCTCAATTTTATGTAGCTCTGATCTCTTCTTTCAACATGTCCATACCGCCGCAGTCTCCTAAAAGTTTAGTGTAATATAAAAAGTAAGGGTAAGGGCAATCTGGAGCGAACACCTGCCTAAAAGTGTTAAAGCGCCGAAAAGAAGTAAGTAAGGAGTGCAGAGTCGTTTGTGGAGCAGACAATAAGTCATCTACAGTTTCATCTGGAAAAAAATTTGGGCTTTTGGGCAGAATTTCAGATACATAAAAAACTCCCCCTGGTATGCTGAAAAAACTAATGTAAAATTTAGTAAAACTTGAAAATCACTTTCCCGTCCACCTTCACTTCCAGGTCTGGTATCTGAGCTTCAGTTTTGGAGCAGACAATAAGTCATCTACAGTTTCATCTGGAAAAAAAATTTGGGCTTTTGGGCAGAATTTCAGATACATAAAAAACTCCCCCTGGTATGCTGAAAAAACTAGTGTAAAATTTAGTAAAACTTGAAAATCACTTTCCCGTCCACCTTCACTTCCAGGTCTGGTATCTGAGCTTCAGTTTTGCGTGGAAGACATTCACGACTCGCAAATGCTCGAGGCAATTCTCCTGCTCAACATTAAAGTCAAGAAAGGGTTCTGTCTAAACTGCGGCAAACAGGGGGCCGAGAATGGGGGCGCCCTGGATTGGACAGCGCTGAGTGTGTTCATTTTGAAATGTTTGGGTGCCGAAGAAACCCTCCAGCTCCTGCAGAAATATGCTCAATTCATCCCTTCGTTACAACTCGATCGAAGGTAAGGGATTTTGATTTTTGTACCTATAGCCTGTTTCTAACCAAACTTTTCTGTTCTTGGATAGGCATGGATGTAAAATAATGTGCCTTGAAGTATTGCAATACGGTACTGAGGTGCAATTTTTTTTTCTCTTAAAAAAAAGACGTCTTTGACCCATAAAATGCATAATATTTTGGTTTGACTGCTTTCGTTAAAGGGACTTTTTAGTCTCATTCGAGCAGGACAAACGAGGTATTCTATCTATTCTAAAATTTTTTTTTTCTCTTAAAAAAAAGACGTCTTTGACCCATAAAATCCATAATATTTTGGTTTGACTGCTTTCGTTAAAGGGACTTTTTAGTCTCATTCGAGCAGGACAAACGAGGTATTCTATCTACTCTTAAAAAAAAAGACGTCTTTGACCTATAAAATCCATAATATTTTGGTTTGACTGCTTTCGTTAAAGGGACTTTTTAGTCTCATTCGAGCAGGACAAACGAGGTATTCTATCTATTCTAAAATATTCCACCATCAGTTAGGTACAGGCAGTCTAATTAAAGTATTTGCATGGAATGGATAACAATGTAAGAGCTAATCGTCATTGAAAGAATGGTCCGTATTATTTCAGATTCTATCAAGCCTGTGCCCTATCAGCCATGGCCGAGTCCAGAAGACCTGAGTGTGAAAGTTTGCCGTACTCTGTCATTTGTGCGGTCACTAAGAAGGCAAGTCCAGAAGAAGATGCTTCCGTTCTGTTGGGAACCCATGTAAGTTGAATTTTCATCTGGTATGAAAGTGAAGTGTGGAGGAAGATCCAGGAGAGGAGACTGCGGCGGTATGGACATGTTGAAAGAAGAGATGAGAGCTACATAAAATTGAGAGAATGGAAGTGAGGGGGAGAAAAGGGCGGGGTGGACCGAGAAAAAATTATCAGGACATGAGGCTTTTCCTAGCCCCACTTAGGCTGGGTGAGGTTATTGTGAGCAGGCGGATTGACGCCGAATGGAGTGGAGGATAAATCTTCCGTTAGTAAAAACTTTAGCAGTTATACAGTGACGTTAAACCCCTTTTTTCTCCTCCCCGGAGTCCCAGAGATATGTATGTAATTTTATTTCAAAAATGTTGTACCAAATACATAAGATCTCGTTTTGACTGCGGGAATAAAGGGACATTTCAGTCTCATTCAGGCAGTATAATCAGGGTATATAGTAAGTATATACTATTCTATTCTATTTTTGAATTATTTTAGTGGAAAAAATCGCCTGCGGTGCAGTTTATATTTAATAAATTTTTAATTAAACGAAAGTTGCTGTGATATCTACATAATGCGGTTACTTCCTATTGTTTTCAGAATCTGACCAAGCTTCAGTCCGCCTTGCGGTTGGACCTCGCCAACGTAAGTTGCAACGGACACCTCACAGACTCCTCTAGCCTGGTCACGGTACAAACCGAGTCCATCCTAGCCCACTGGGGCGCCCGGGTCAACCTGTCGTCCCAAACTAGCTCCACCTTTATTTCCCCTTCCCAAACTAGCTCCACCTTCCTTTCCCCGTCCCAAACCAGCTCCACCTTTCTTTCCCCGTCCCAAACTAGCTCCAACGCCGTCTCTTCCCCTCTCTGTCTGTTCTGTTCGCTCCCTCTCAAGTCCGAAGCGCTACTGAGCGGTAAACACAACGGGCTCCTTGTCTACCCCTGTGGGCATCTGTTTCACACGATGTGCGTTCGGCATTCGTCGGGATTTGTCGTGTGTCCGTTGTGTAGTACGTCGAGTCAGTCGGATAGTTCCGAGTCATCTGTGACCATGTCCTAGTCGAGTACCGTGTGATGTGTGACCATGTAGGTTTACACGCTCAAGCCATTTGCACAAGATTCGTATAAGCCTAACCCATCCCTTGGGGCAGTTGCCACAACACCTAAGCCTCAGAGTGGGCTTTTTGTGTATGGCCACTTGCACAAAGTGGTTTGCGCAAACCGTGTTGTACAAGAGAATCGTAGCTTGGAAATGCAGGCTTGAAGTTTGTTCAAATTTCAAATATTTGAACAAATTTGAACCATAGTTTTGAACAAATTTGAACCATAGTTTTGTTCAAATATTGTTAGTATCCTGTTCAAATATCAATTTTAGTTTCTCCTCTTGTAATTTCCTTGATTTCTCTTTTTTTAGGTGTTTAAGAAAAGTTTGGAATACCTTTTAGTCAACTCATAGATCTTCAATAGTATTTTATTTTCCAATGTGATTCTAGATGCTAGACCATTACCTTTTTAGATTTAATTTACCAACATTAAAATTAAGTGTTCAGCTTAGGATCACAGGATATGGTAGAGTGACATAACATCTAATAATTTTCTATGGTATCATAGACATTTTCTATGGTACATGGTACATACAAAGATCTATGGTACATAGCAAAAATTTGACGCCACACAGGTTTACCGCCATGGGTGGACATGTTTTTGTTTGTACCATGGAAATTTTCTATGGTACGAAAGTAGCAAAATTTGACGCCATACGTGTGGTCATGTCAACGAAACCGATCACACGGTATGGAAGAGTAAATTGCCAGATATTGTCTCTCTGTCATATCGTGTGATCTTAGCTTTAGGATATTTCAAATTTTCAAGAGAAAAACAACGTTCCTCTGCAATATGGTCGCAGAGCTCATTTGTGTGAGAAAATGTCAAAAAAAATCCCCCAGAAAACAGTTTTTTTTTAAATTGGTTTTCTAATTCTAAAATTTGCACCACCATTTTCGTGATCCTGGTAAAAATCAATACTCCATACTTGGTAGTGGTTTAAAGCCACTGCAAGTAGTGCTAAGACAGCAAAGGCTTTCAGTGACAGGAGTTTCACCCTCCTTTCGGTGACAAGCTACTCGCCTGCTCACATTAACCTCACCTAGCCTGAGTGGGGTCAGGAAAAGCCAGCAGTATGTGATTGTGATTGGAAAGACGGTCACCCAAAATAAATTTTATTACTTGGCTTGTACTCGAACTAGCAACCCTCGGAGCCAAAGACTTGAAAACCCGGGTCCGAATTACACTGTACACTCTAAACATTCCACTTATATTAAGGTGATTACCATTTCGTACTAAACACTTTTTGAAATACACTTTAGGTAGGTAATTCTCTTATGTTAATTGACAATCTAACCCCCCCCAAAAAAAATATTACTTGGCTTGTACTCGAACCAGCAACCCTCGGAGCCAAAGACTTGAAAACCCGGGTCCGAATATTACACTGTACACTCTAAACATTCCACCTATATTAAGGTGATTACCATTTCGTACTAAACACTTTTTGAAATACACTTTAGGTAGGTAATTCTCTTATGTTAATTGACAATCTAACTTTCATTTAATTTGTTTCTTTTTTTCCCCGAGTTGAGTTGTATAATTTACTCATGTAGAGTTGTGTTTTCCTTTCGAAATTTCCCTTCCTTTGAAGCTTGTTTGCCCTCTTTTGGCATGATAGCGTCTGTACTAAATCATAAAAAATCCAAGATGGCGCGCCATCGGAATCGTTTCCGTTTCTGAAAGGAAAACACACCTTAGTATTAGTAGAGTGATGTGCTTGAAATTGTTGATGTTCATTCTTATAGATGTCCACCACGCGTACCTCATTGGGCCAACCATGATAATAATATATTTCTAATAGGACTCAGCCTAACGATATGGTTAATTCATTAGCCTGACTTCTCTAATAAAATTTGTCAAGCGTAACGAAATCTGAAAATTTGTTCATTGGCAATACCGTTCTTTTCGGGAATCGGGCACCAAAAATAAGAATCCTTTAAAAAAATCGATGAGTTATGTATCTCCACCTCGAGAGAAAAAAAAAAAAAAACTGAAGCTAGTGCGATTCGAACCCCCAAGTCTCAGAGTTGGAGTACCTAATGTTATCAATTTCAAGCATCCTCTATGTACAAGGTGGCTGAAAAGGCTGCCTAAATTTTGTCTCCCCTCAAGCCATTTTTGAGTAAAACGGGTTTTCTACCATGGTATATTATTAAGAATTGGAAGAATCAGTTACAAAATGAATCATATTGATCTCCGTGGCCGAGTTGGTATCATACTAGGCTTGCACGTTGAAGGTCTCTGGTTCGATCCAGGCAAAGTCATTATTTCGGCTGTGTGCTAGAAGGCGGTTTGCACTCAGCATCGTGATGACAGTTGAGTAGCTACTTAAATCGAGTGAGTAGCGACCAGTAGTGGTATTGCTCTACTCTGGGATCCTCTTTTTCAGCCATCTTATTACACTTGTGTCATATCTTGATATTATCTTTTGTTTTAGATGATAGAATATGTTGCATTAACATGTTAGATTCTCATTTAAACATTACAGGATGCGTCAGGTTATGTCCGCTTTTATTCTGTTCATCACAAGATCTTTTTTTTTTATAAAGAGAAGAAAATGTTTTCAAATGCTTGGAATTGATTGCCAGGCCATTTTTCTGAGGACATAAATACATACCCAATACGTAGGGATCTATGAGTTTTTAGAACAAAAGGTATAGTGGACGGGCTATTGTATTCACTTCGGTGTCTGTCTGTCTGTCCCCATAGAAGGACTTATCCAAACCTGGTAGACCTATACACTCACTCACTCACACTCACTCCGATGGCGTATTAGGGATATGTGAATCCCGTGCCGACCAGACTGCTTGCCTCCAAAGAACTCTATGTGTCTTTTTATCTGCAATCTCATGTTAAAATCTTTGTTAACCCCGGTGTGACTATTGTACCCGAGGAACAGCTCAGGTATTCAATCTCCTAACCCGCAATAGATTGAACACGGAGTACGCCATTTTGATCATTCGGACCATGTATTCATGACTACACGGAATCAAACCATTGAGGCTGTGATAGTCATGTGTCTGATTCAGAAGTAACAGCAGCGGAATGACCTTTTTGGTTTTGTTGGAGCACTTGTACCAGGGACTGTTGTAGAGGGCAGATCTCCATGTAAGATTAAAAGATGCAAGAAGTTCCCCAGCAAGGAATACAAATAGAGATGCCATCAGGAATCCGATTGATTCTAGAATGAATTTATTGTAAATAACAGTGGAGAGGAGTCCAGGCGTTAGTAATGCATACATACAGGTACATAGTAGTGGACCCATCAGTCCTGTGCGTAATATCCAGGTTACTTTCAAATAGGAATCAATCTGCAAAATCAATAGAAAGTAAACATAATGAAGTGGTAAATTTCAAAAGAACCAAGTGTTAAGAAAACCAATGTTCACACATGTTACGTTCATGGGAGACACTTGGGCAGTGTGTGTGGCGGGTGGCAGGGCGCGGTGACGGCGAGCCTGAAGAAAGCCAGCGTAGTTTGTCATCTTGGATACCAGAAAGAAAAATAGGTGGAACGAAGTACATAGTTATAGCCAATGAACTGTCAGATTTTTGTGAAAGGGTATACTTCCCTTTTTAGCCCGTCCTTCCTTTATTATTACGATAGTAATGAAAAAAGGTATTAGCGACGGGCTATTGTATTCGCTTCGGTGTCGTCTGTCTGTCTGTCCCCATAGAAGGACTTATCCGAACCTGGTAGACCTATATATCAAATTAAAGGTCTTTTTACCAGGAACACGAAAGTGGTGGTGCAAATTTTGTCCAGAAAACCAATTAAAAACGAAGCAGAACAATATTACGGATCCAAAAATGCAATAATCGGAAAAAGGGCGAAAGTCGACTTTCGCCCGTTTTTCAGTCAGCCTCTCAATTTCAAGTAAGATTTTGATTAACCTCACCCTCAGCCTTTGGTCGGGAAAAGCCCGCAACGCGCGATTATCCTTCTGGTCACCCAACCGGATACTTTAACTGTGCCCAAAGTTACTTAACTTGAGCGATCCAACCTCTTCATCCCATCTCTAAGTTCACACACACTACTTACACATCTCTTATTTATTTGACTATACATGTAGTCCGAGATAAATTGGACGATTGTCTTGTAGCCCTCGGGGTGGGAAGGGTTGAGTCGCCACCGGACCACGTCGAACGACATCGGGTTCTTCACTTTCTCGTGGTAACCCTTGTCCTGGGTAGATAAGAAATGGTTATACATGTATATTGTAGAAGTGGAAAGTTGACGTGTATTTTCCTTTTGGAAACTAAACCGATTCCGATGGTGTTCTTGGAACCCCTATAGTTAAGTACAGGCGCCAGAACCGGTTCCATTTCCTATAGTTCCCCGAAAAGGAAAATACACCTTTGCTTTCAGAAATGTAGTTAAGAACACATTTATTATGCAGTAATGAACAGCTAGGTACCTAAAATTAGTATCGATCTTTTAGGCAATTAGAAGTTCAAAAAGTCTTGGTGCACATTAAGTTTCCCGAAAAGGAAAATACACCTTTGCTTTCAGAAATGTAGTTAAGAACACATTTATTATGCAATATGCAGTAATGAACAGCTAGGTACCTAAAATTAGTATCGATCTTTTAGGCAATTAGAAGTTCAAAAAGTCTTGGTGCACATTAAGTTGTATATCTGTGGAATTAAAATGCCATTAAATATGGCATTGTGGGCGTTACTTAACACAAGGAATCGAATTTTGTTGTATTGCACATTGATTTACAAATTGTTTTTCACACTTATTGCCGAATGTATAGAGATTTTTTAATTTCATATGTTACACAAGAGATGGGGGAAGGACGGAGTGTGCAAATTGAATTGATATGTTGATCGGAAAAAGGGCGAAAGTCGAAAATTTGAGAAAAACGCGTTTGGTTTGAAAAGATAATTCCTTAGCCCATGAGTTGGTTTACAAAAAATCGTTTAACTCCGTGAAAAAAGGAGCTATCAATAAGATTTTTTTTTTTTCGAAGCAGAACTGTATTGTTAAAAACAAGTCGTATTTCCCCCCCTCTTCTGAAGCTCGCTTCCCCTCTCTTTTAGCGTGATAGCCTGTACAAACCATAGGAACTATACACAAGAAGCCCACTCCGAGGCTTAGGTGTAGGGGCAATCAGTCCTAAAAAGATGGGTTAAGTTTGAACGAAACCATAGGAAATCCAAGATCGAAATCGGTTCCGTTTCCCAAAGGAAAATACAACTCAAATATCCTTAAGAGAAGATATGAAGGTATTGGGAAAATGGGAAGGCCTTCACAAATCAACAATACGGAGAAGGAATTAAAATCAGTTAACTCCCTAGGTATAAATGAGTCACTCACTGACTGAATAGTTCACTCAAAAGAGTAGAACTGTTTCACTAGTAGTCCACTTACAAAAGTAGTACTGTTTCACTAGTAGTCCACTTACAAGAGTAGTACTGTTTCACTAGTAGTCCACTCAGAGCAGTGCAATAGTCCTAAATTAAAATGGTGGTATTGTTAAAAACAAGTTGTATTTTCCCCCCTCTTCTGAAGCTCACTTCCCCTCTCTTTTAGCGTGATAGCCTGTACAAACCATAGGAACTATACACAAAAAGCCCACTCCGAGGCTTAGGTGTAGGGGCAATCAGTCCTAAAAAGATGGATTAAGTTTGAACGAAACCATAGGAAATCCAAGATCGAAATCGGTTCCGTTTCCCAAAGGAAAATACAACTGAAATATCCTTAAGAGAAGATATGAAGGTATTGGGGAAATAGGAAGGCCTTCACAAATCAACAATACGGAGAAGGAATTAAAATCAGTTAACTCCCTAGGTATAGATGAGTCACTCACTGACTGAATAGTTCACTCAAAAGAGTAGAACTGTTTCACTAGTAGTCCACTTACAAGAGTAGTACTGTTTCACTAGTAGTCCACTCAGAGCAGTGCAATAGTCCTAAATTAAAATGGACGCGGCACATAAGGGATCAGGAAGAAAGTAGTCCACTCAAAAGAGTAGTCAGCCGTACACGGGATAGTTGTTTGTTAAGGTCACTCAGAACTGACCTGGTGTGTTGAGTTACCACTGAGGAGTACCAGGGTGATAGTATCCATAGGAGTTATACTCATACATACACGAAGGTAGAGAGCTCATACGTCTCCTCATCTCTTGTTCTCTCAGATGTTGCTTGAGCAGATTGCAGAACGGGGACTTGAAGCACGCGTCATCACCACACGGGGAGGGGCCAGACGGGGGTCTCAGTGGGGCCGAAGGTGGGTACCCTCCGCTCGAGGGTGGCGGGTCCCTGGGCGCGGCCGGGTAACTTGGCGGTCTCTCCCTCGGTGGATACGGGAGCCCGCCAAGGCCGGGAACTCCCACAGGCAAAGCGTAAGGTCATTCTTGGCCCCGACGCAGTCGTTTCGCGCTAGGCTCTGACAGTTCCCCATCTAGAGAATCGTCGTACGCATAGTCTGGGAGCCATTTTTCCAACATGTGCTCGAAATATTCCTCGAGGTTCTTCGCGTCGCTGTATTCCTGATCTGTTTTGGCGTAGTAGACGAAGGCGTTTTTGAAGATGAGCCGAATGTCCGAGATAAATTGGACGATTGTCTTGTAGCCCTCGGGGTGGGAAGGGTTGAGTCGCCACCGGACCACGTCGAACGACATCGGGTTCTTCACTTTCTCGTGGTAACCCTTGTCCTGGGTAGATAAGAAATCGTTATGAAAAAAAATCCCCCAGAAAACAGTTTTTTTTTAAATTGGTTTTCTAATTCTAAAATTTGCACCACCATTTTCGTGATCCTGGTAAAAAGACCTTTAATTTGATATATAGGTCGACCAGGTTTTGATAAGTTATGGGGACAGACAGACACCGAAGCGAATACAATAGTCCGTCCACTATACCTTTTATTATTACTATCGTAATAATAAAGGAAGGACGGGCTAAGAATGAAGTGCTGGTGGAAGATGGAAAGTAAATAGGAAGATATGACGTTTTTCATTGTACCTACATTGAATAAGTATATATAAACAAATGTTGTAGATACTTACCAATGTACACCAAAATCATCGCAATGGACATATACTTGACTAGATAGTTCTCTCTTTGTTTATAAGCAACTACAACTTGGTTCTTAGTATGGTAGATACACACGGCTTCGAAAAAGTCAGCAATGCGTAGAAATTTGGTCAGGTTGAGTTTCAAATAAACTGATTCTAATATGTAGACAAGGACCAAAACCGTCTCAATGGATCGCTCACATAACTCAGCCACATCTCGTATGGAATAGAACAACGTGTTAACTAACAAACTCATCGTGCCGACTAACATGAGAATGCTGACACCGGTGGAATAATAGCTATGAGCAACATTCTTCCAGGGTTCCTTGTAGAAATGAGGCAGACTGATGAGTCCCATGATATGGGCCACTTTGAGTATGGATTTCCAAGCATGCTTATCCCGTCCTATGTTATAAGCCATAGTAAGGAGAGGATATCATGAGCGAGCCCTCAATTTGAACCAGAAATTAACTGCGGCGCGGGCAATTTTTAAAAAAAGTAATAGCAAAACTACTAAAATAGGCCTGGCCCGATGTTTTGAAAATTCAAAATCGAGACACCCAAGGGCATATTCTAATTAAGAATTTGTTGTAGATAGACATACACTTTTACTTACATTTTAATCTAATTAAAGCTTAATGTAAAACAGCGCCGCAGGCGAAGTTTTTGAAAATTTGGTCTACAATCTCCAGAAATCCAGTCACACCAAAATTCAAATCAGCAGAGCAGTTTTTTTTTGAGACTATCAGAAGTTCCTTCAAGGTTGCATATCTTTTTGATTTTTTCTTCCTATGCCCATCGGGAATATATATGATGTGTGCAGTGTGAAGAAACAAGTGGTATTTATAGCGCTTTAAATGCACCATTTCCTTACGGAACACTGAAGTTATTATAAATTGAAACAAGCTGGGTCCGTCCCTCCGGGAATTTTTTAGCCCGTAGTTTATTCGATCGTGATTAGAGAAAATCAGTACCTATGGATGTGTGAAGAAACAAGTGGTACTTATAGCGCTTTAAATGCACCATTTCCTTACGGAACACTGAAGTTATTATAAATTGAAAAAAACTGAATTTAATAGATGTGTATGGAGCAATCAATTCCTTACAATGGAAAGTACATAATTATGTATAAAGCTCACCATGACACATAGAAGAATAGGAAAGTAGTTACGTTCTAACATAAGTAACATTGCATGATTACTATTGTAATAATAAAGGAAGGACGGACTAAAAAGTAAAAACATGGTTGTCAAGTTCATATTGGGTGCCAAAGCCGACTGCCCAAAGTAGGGGACCTATGGTCTATGGTAGGTATATTATTACCACTTTCACCGCATATAATTACCCATTGCCGACTGCCCAAAGTAGGGGACCTATGGTATATTATTACCACTTTCACCGCATATATATAATTACCCATTAGGTATAAGCTTACACATGGACTGCATATCAAGTTATCATGGACCTTACAGATGGTGTTCATCTTACTCAATTCGGGCAACACCGAAATTCCAGATGCCCACTTTCGCAACCTTTTCACCAGTAGACTGCAAAAGCTTCCAGACACACCAAAAGCAATCTATCGAAAAAGTATCAGGGAATTTGACGGACGCACGACGCTTAAATTCCGGATAAAACTTCTTCCTGGTTGGTAGCGTGTCTGCCTTCCAAGTGCTACGCCGCGGGTTCGATTCCCGCCCGAGGCGGATTTCATATTGTACTCATAATGTTCGTTCTCGGAACGGGTGGCTTTCTCCTATCCTGTCTTCCTTCTCTCTTCCGCGTCGCAGCCGAAATTTTTGAGCTACAATGTTCAGAAAACCACTGCACCACTGGGGTTGGTTTTATGTAAATACTCACGTTTCCAGCAGCTCGTGGTCATCTGGTCGTGGTCTTCGTGGTCTCGTGGTCTGGTAGACCTATATATCAAATTAAAGGTCTTTTTACCAGGAACACGAAAGTGGTGGTGCAAATTTTGTCCAGAAAACCAATTAAAAAAAAAACTGTTTTCTGGGGGATTTTTTCAAATTTTCTCACACAAATGAGCTCTGATCTTGAAATTTGTCGCGACGACCTATGAACTCAAAGCGAGAAAGTTTTAGATAATTCAGCTAAGATAGATAACAGTCGATCATTTAAGACCGGCTTTAGCGTCACCTATGTTAAGCTACGCCGAGGAAGGCCAAAAAATGGATGGGTGACTTAAACATTATATTGGGAATAAATGATAACTCACCTTCCTTCTCATGAGTCTCAACTCCTGATGATATTGAATGAGTTGCTTCATGAAATAATATTCATACTCTTGATATACTCTACTATTTAATTCCTTTCGTCTCTTTCCTCTAAACAGAGATTCCACTTCAACGTATTCCCCTTTCCTGACATTCATGTGGAAAACACGCTGCCCGCTAGGATTATAGTGAATAGTTCCCATTATCTTGGTATAGTCATTTAGTAGATCATAGTGAACTTGTAGACTTATCGTTGTCAGAGGCATCAAGATCAGAGCAATGTACCCCGCGACAAGTATCAATAGTCCCAAGCACATTTGCATGATGCAGAGAGGTACATAATACCTCATCTCAGTGATATCAATGAAGGGGATGTACATATAAATTGGTAACGTGTTGTGAGGATTCTTCCACTTGTCTACTCTGTATTTGGGCGAATAACCAACCGCATTACCACAGATCTGATTGTGATTGGGTCCATATAACAAACAAATATGAGCGAATGTCCCAATGCTCTACCACTATAATACGTTAAATGTACCAGTTCCCGATGGCACACTGAAGTTAAGCTACGTTGCGCGTGGTTAGTATCCAGATGAGTAACCATGTGATGGCTTTTCCCGTTCCCTCTTCGGCTGGAAATAGGCTGGTAGCTTGTCGCCAAATGGAGGGTCACTAAGTTATACGATCACATTTACTCTCCTAAACAAGCTGGGTCCATCCCTCCGGGAATTTTTTTGCCCGTTGTTTATTCGATCGTGATTAAAGAAAATCAGTATCTATGTACCTACCTAATTTGTTTAATATAATTTGGCACAGACTGACAGACAGACGACACCGAAGCGAATACAATAGTCCGTCCCTTATACCTTTTTATTACTATTGTAATAATAAAGGAAGAGGGACTAAAAAGGAAAAACATGGTTGTCAAGTTCATATTGGGTGCCAAAGCCGACTGCCCAAAGTAGGGGACCTATGGTATATTATTACCACTTTCACAGCATATATATAATAAATTACCCATTAGGTATAAGCTTACACATGGACTGCATATCAAGTTATGAAACTTACCTACCTGGGATGCCTCATCTTTCTGACGGAAAATTACAATACCCAGAAGTAGGTAAATATTTACCTATGCTTATCTATATCTAGGGTAAACTAGGTACCCCTAACATTAGGAACCTAATACTTGTGTAAAGTAATTATGCACACCTATATTATTATGAATAATGTGCATCACGAAAGTCCACATCTGACCTTGTGGGGTTTCGTGTTTTAAATTTTCATTCTGAATTTTCTTTACAAAATATCCATTAGGTACCTACAATGAACGCACTAACAACTAACACTTAACAGTTTAAACCGTTTAGACAGATAAGTACTTTAATTGACATACTCAAAATTTAATCTATCAAAGGCCCGCTGTACACGTTATGGTCATTATTAGAGCCCTGGCTTGTGACCGTAACTTGTGTGACGGGCTTATCCATTACAATGAACGCATTAACAACTAACACTTAACAGTTAAAGTTTAAACCGTTTAGACAAATAAGTTTGTACTTTAATTGACGGACTCAAAATTTAATCTATCAAAGGCCCGCTGTACACGTTATGGTCATTATTAGAGCCCTGGCTTGTGACCGTAACTTGTGTGACGGGCCTAACTGTACCTACTAAACTTACAGCAGTGAATAAGCATTCAAAAACCTAGGTAACATTCATAATTTTCGATGACTGACATTTTTCAATCGAGTAGGTAATTACCTAGGTACATGCATACCTATATGTACCAGGAAAAAATCTGATGTGAACATTACACGACTTGCTGAACTAAAAAAGAGAGGAAGAAGATGAAGAGAGAGAACAGGATGAAGCTCAATGATGCGGTGGTTAGCGCTGTGAATCCAGAGGTTGGTGGTTCGATTTCAAGTCATCTCGAACAATTTTTCCCGGGGCTATAAAAACGTTGAACGACATTTGTGACGAGCATTCAAGTAGTACCTACTTACGATAAATTACTTGCATTTTTTCCATCCGTTAAAACAACAGATCATTCTCAAGAACAATCCAACTGGTTCATATTCTTGTTTCCCGGACAATATCACCTTGTTTACCTCAAGACCAGGAAGACATGTGCTGTATAATTTATTCAGTAAAGGTACCTACTAAACTTGCAGCAGTGAATAAGCATTCAAATACCTAGATAACATTCATAATTTTCGATGACTGACATTTTTCAATCGAGTAGGTAACTACCTAGGTACATGCGTACCTATACCAGGAAAAAATCTGGTGTGAACATCACACGACTTGCTGAACTAAAAAAGAGAGGAAGAAGATGAGAGAGAACAGGAAGAAGCTCAATGATGCGGTGGTTAGCGCTGTGAATCCAGAGGTTGGTGGTTCGATTTCAAGTCATGTCGAACAATTTTTCCCGGGGCTATAAAAACGTTGAACGACATTTGTGACGAGCATTCAAGTAGTACTTACGATAAATTACTTGCATTTTTTTCCATCCGTTAAAACAACAGATCATTCTCAAGAACAATCCAACTGGTTCATATTCATGTTTCCCGGACAATATCACCTTGTTTACCTCAAGACCAGGAAGACATGTGCTGTATAATTTATTCAGTAAATACAATACATAATTCACGTAACGTCAGATAGGAAGTGTAGTAACAAGAGTTCATATTGAGTTTTCATCTGGGCTGGTTTTTTGTCAGGTAGGTAGTTCTATTCCGAATGGAAACACACAGGTGGGTAGGTACACCCTTGAGGACAGTGGTTACTTTTTTGTACGTCAAAAAAATAACAAAATCAATTACCCAATTTGAAATTAATCTTACAAAAACTGCTTTTTTTAGAGAGGTTTGATCGAGGGAGGGAACTGTAACTAGTAACTAATAAGGTCCAATCGTCCCGAAACCGAAGAGAGAAGGGAGACAGGATAGGAGAAAACCAGCCGTTCCGAGAGAGCGAACCTTATATCTGTTTAGGATAAATTCCTCCCTCCGGAATCGAACCTGCGACCTAGTGCCTAGTGCTTACCTAGGCTGACACGTAGATTTATTCTAGTCTAGTCTATTTAAGTGACGAGTTTTAGCTCATCTTATCTGCTGAGATGTAATTCGCCATAAGGCTAAGGTTACGTGATCAATCAACTGGAAAAGTGAATATTATTAACCTCTTTCGTCCAAAACGGTTCTTTAGGTTTTTTTGTGAACAGTAGAAAGAGTAAAATGTACCTCGGCACCGCTTTCGCCATTAGGTAGGTACTTCAAGGCATATTCTTTTACATCCATGTCTATCCAAGAACGCAAAATTTTGGTTAGAAAATTTCGCCCTGGCCGGGCTCTTGACCACTCGGTCACGATAAGATACGCTGTCTCCAAGTTAAGGAATTCCGCCGCCGCCACAGAATTTGTCCAGAGTGAAGATGGATCAAGGGTAGTAGGATTCGCCACACAGTTGAAGAAGAGATGTGTTAACGGTTCCCTCTTGGAAAAAAGAATCCACTCTATCTCCCACATCCCTAGAGATTCGTAGTTACACCACTGGGCTAAACCCAACGACCTTTCGCATAAGTACCCGCACTTAGGCAGCTAATGCTACTGGCGAGTAGTGAGGTACTTACTTCCTAAATAAATAATCACCCCGGGGTGTAAACTGTGACATTAGGGAGATAATTCAGTACAGTCGAACCTGGATCATTCAGAATACCTTGATACCTTTTGATTGAGAAAACGATACAGGCAGGCTTTTACTTTCCTTAATTCCTTATCCTATAATAACTTACCTAATAAGGAAAGTAATGTATTTTCAATAAAAATTAAATTTACCTGTAAAGGATTTCGTCTAGATTTCTAGAAAAGACGAAAAACTCTTCAGGCAAATGAGAAGGGGAAATCGGTTCCTTGAGTTCCCAATTATTCAGGTTCGACTGTAGGTGCTTGGTTATGGCAGACATTACAATGAGGACTTGGTGTGGAACCCCCGCGGTGCAATTGTTGCTAATTCCAGTGTCATTGATACAAACGGACCGAGTAAATGAAGATTATCCGATTATATACATATCTCTACTTATGCTCAATACCTTATGCTTCAATTTTATTACTATGATAATGATAGTAGATGGAAATAGGGGACGGGGCAGACCGAAAAGAACCTAACGGGGGATGAAGTGCACAACAGGGCTGACTGGAAGAGGCTGGCGAAAAGCGCCGACCGCACTTGAGTGGGAAAAGGTGTAGAAGAAGAAGATATGGAGAATCTGTTTATCTAGGGACCTACTCCTACCAAATTGGCATTGGGTTTCAATGCATGGACATCAAAAAGTTTACCGTTAGCCAAGAGGTAACGCGCTTGCTTGCCTCGCAGAAGGTCCCGGGTTCGATGCCCACAGTCGACAAAAGTTTGTACTCGCTTTTCGATTGCAAACATTCCAACGGGCTACTTTCTCGTGTTCTTCTGTTGACCCAGGACCTGAATGGGAAGTAGGTATCATGTCTCTTATCGCCGATCTGATGAGGGGCATACTACAGGATGGGCATGCTATGACACAGGCCACACGCGTCTAATGTACCAGTTGTTTCATTGCTACGAAAAAAATTCATAATGGGAAAACACAAGCAATTTATCAAATAGGTATGTTCAACACGAAGAAAAGTTTCTCATATTTTGAGTCCATCATGAGTATCCCATTGGGATTAGGAATGTGTGACACACCCGTTTGACGCTTTATTGATGACATTAAAGTCTAATTAAGACGTTGTTATAGTCGTAAACATTCCAACCAGCAGTAAACAATAAAACCCATCGGAGATACAGAAGACAGTATAATAAATGACATGTCCTTCAGTAAGATACTCAATAAACATATTAGCATGGTAAATAAATCAGCATCTTGGTACTCATTCTCATTATTCAGTCGTAAAAACTTGAGATGTTCTGAATCAACAAGGTAGCAAGGTTAGAACCTGTGTATTCCTAACTGCAGCGTTTCCAAACTTATTAAACAAAGAGGTTCAGTGAACTGTAGAACTGAGAGGAAAGGGGCCCCTAAGAGCCCTGTTGGGCCCCTGATGGAAACTATTACCCAAAGTCCAATGAAAAGGAAGTTCAAGTTGATAAGAGTCACTCAGCCAGCCTACTTCGCTTGCAAGGTATAAGTGTCTTGTAAGGGCTAGGTCATGGGTTCGATTCCCACCCGGGGCGAACTTTATCCTAAACAAATAAGGTTCGTTCTCGGATAGGCCGGCTTTCTCTTATCCTGTCCTCTTCAATGGAGCAGTTGCAAATGGGTAAAAATTATAAATAAATGGTCGATTCCTATGTAAAAAGTTGGGAAAAATCCAAATCTGAGGTCAAAACTACGAAAAAATAAATGTAAAGGTCGAAAATTCAGACTTCAGAAGACCTCAGACTTTACGCAGTTGTTTTTTCGTCCGTTAGGTAGCGCCACTATGCAAGCGCGTTAGCGGAGGAGCAGAAAGAACTGCGCAGAAACGTATGCGCACAAACATATTAATGCGTTACCTGCGAGGGAGCTTTGCTCGGAACATTTAATGTGACGTCATCGCCTACGGGAGCGTATGCCGTGACGTCAGAGTTCACGATTTACCGGTATTTTTTAAATCGATTTATCTCGGGAACTAAAAGTCGTAGAAGAAAAAAAAATCCGTTGGTCCTCATTTTTCCTGCTCTATGACTTGGAAACATCACCCAAGTAAGCGCAACTGATCTATTTTGAGAAGATTAGACCTCCGTAGTTTTTTTTTTTTTTTTTTTTTTTTTTTTTTTTTTTTAGAGGGTGCCACCCTTTTTTTTTTTTTTTTTTTTTTTTTTTTTTTTTTTTTTTTTTTTTCATATGTCGTGACGTCAAACTTTACGATTTATCGGTATTATTTAAATCGATTTATCTCGGTATCTAGAAGTCGTAGAAGAAAAAGAAAATTTCCGTTGGTCCACATTTTTCGTGCTCTATGACTTTGAAACATCACACAAGTAAGCGCAACTGATCTATTGGGAAAATATTATTAATAAAAGGTCGATTCCTACGTAAAAAGTTGTGAGAAATCCAAATCTGAAGTCAAAACTCCGAAAAAGTAACTTTAGAAGGTCGAAAATTCAATTTTTAATTGCCGTTTCAATTAAAAAGTTCATAGAGTTGTGACGTCAGACTTAATGTCAAAATGCGCAGAAACGCTTGCGCACAAACAAACGAAGCGTGAGTCATGAATTATGACTTCATCGCCTACGGGAGCATATGTCGTGACGTCAAACTTTACGATTTATCGGTATTATTTAAATCGATTTATCTCGGTATCTAGAAGTCGTAGAAGAAAAAGAAAATTTCCGTTGGTCCACATTTTTCGTGCTCTATGACTTTGAAACATCACACAAGTAAGCGCAACTGATCTATTGGGAAAATATTATTAATAAAAGGTCGATTCCTACGTAAAAAGTTGTGAGAAATCCAAATCTGAAGTCAAAACTCCGAAAAAGTAACTTTAGAAGGTCGAAAATTCAATTTTTAATTGCCGTTTCAATTAAAAAGTTCATAGAGTTGTGACGTCAGACTTAATGTCAAAATGCGCAGAAACGCTTGCGCACAAACAAACGAAGCGGGAGTCATGAGTTATGACGTCATCGCCTACGGGAGCATATGTCGTGACGTCAAACTTTACGATTTATCGGTATTATTTAAATCGATTTATCTCGGTATCTAGAAGTCGTAGAAGAAAAAGAAAAATTCCGTTGGTCCTCATTTTTCCTGCTCTATGACTTTGAAACATCACACAAGTAAGCGCAACTGATCTATTGTTAGGTTCCATTCAAGTAGATTTGAGCCAGTCTAGTTAGCTAGGTTAGTAGAGCGCTAAGTCGCGGGTTCGATTCCCGGCGGGGCGGATTCCTAAAAGATAAGGTTCGTTGTCGGAAGGGCTGGCTTTCTCCCATCCTGCCTGTCTTCTCTCTTCTCTTTCGGGACGATAAGACCTAAGCAGTTACAGTTCTCTCTAAGGAATTAAAAGTTGTTTTGGAATCGCTAGTTGTTATTAACTTCACGTATGGGTAAATAATAAGAATATGAATTGTTTATTCTAATGTTAATATTCTTCTCAAAGTTCTCGTGTTACGCAGTCACCTGTTTAATAGCTGCCTACATAATACACAACCCATATAATAGCTTTATAATGAGAAGTTCTAAATACAGGGTGTCCAACTTTACATTGCAACATAGAAAATTAACCTGTAATATCCGTTTTTAGCCTAAAATCTTAAAGTGATTTTTTTTTCTTGAGATCAACAGAACCGTCCGACCTGCAGTTAAGGAGTTCTGCAAAGTCTCTGATTTTACGGGTACCTGTGGTATCCAGTAGTAGAGGTTGTAAAGTTAAACACCCTGTATGTGTGATTATCAAGGTGTATAATAGGTTCATCCGGTATGTAATTAACCAATGAGTTAGGGTGTAGCCAGGCTGTGCTTTGTTCAAGGTCAAAGGTTTGATTTGCAATGGTAGGAGGGAGTGGTGAGTTTTGAATACATAATGAAAACATAATATGTAAATACGTACATAATGTATAAACAATGTTTGATTTGAAAGAAATTGAGGTGTGTTCCCAGGACCTAACTCAAATGGAGAAAAAAAATGGTAGAAACATTTCAATCCTGATTATTTCAAAGGCTACATACGTACATAATGTATAAACAATGTTTGATTTCAAAGAAATTGAGGTGTGTTCCCAGGACCTAACTCAAATGGAGAAAAAAAATGGTAGAAACATTTCAATCCTGATTATTTCAAAGGCTAAAATTGTCTCCACAGATAATAGTCGATCGACGTGAAAAAAAAAATACAAAAGACGACTTTTTTCCGGTAGACCGTTAACTATGTGTGCACATAGCTTAAGAATGATTGTAGGTATCTCATTTATGTCCTTGGAAAGCATTCGATACTTGGGGGGGAAACTAAAGTACAAAATTAAAACTCAGTTGATTAAATAAAATAGAACGAACAGGGTATTATAATATTTCAAATAGAATTAACTACTCTTAGCTATGATATATAATAAGGTTTATAAACAATGGAATTCTACTTACACTTGACATAATCACAAATCATCTAGAATCTAGATAGACATAAAATAGAGTAACATTTGTGATAAATTAACATCCGGGTCTATAGTCTCATGTTGAAATGTAATTTGGGCTTTATATCTACATACTCCATCTCAGTACATACAAACATACAGTGTGTGCATAAAGTCCCTCTCCGTTTGATTTTTGAATGAGTGAATTTAGAAAGCATTCTGGGAATCAAGCTCAAAGTTGTACTGAAGTTCTACGTTTTTCCAGGCCTTTCATATGGTGTATCAGAAGTAGGGGGTTCTCATCCAGCTGTTTTACTATATCGGTGTAGGTACATTTCGTGCTTTCCTTAAAAAAAAAAAAACTCTTTTGTGTTCAAAAAGAATTCAGGAATCTTAGGTATTTTTACACAAAAAGAATTTTATAATTCAGGAGAACTTACTAGGGAATTGAGATGAATTCGGATCGTAAGAAATTCAGAATGAGAACTGATCAAATTGGACTGATCATATCACTGGCTTAAATCATGTCTTCAATTTATGCAACTGGCATGGCATACAAGATGGTCACACTTCCACAACATCAGCGAAAAACGACTTTGCAGGTTTCTTGAGCAAAAATGGCATTACACATAATATGTATGTTACAGAACTAATTGGTCTTACTGTAGACCCGGGCATTCAAAACAAAAGCAGCTGATTCGGCTTATGGGGGCGCTAAGACATTCTTAAATAGCGACATTAAAAAATAAACCTACTCCTAAGTAGGATAAAAATCTTAATGGTAAAAAGTTAAAAACAATGTAGGTATTGTCTCCATAAAATTACAATGTGCAAATCATTGATCAGTAAAATATCATGCAAATGAAACCTATCAACAAGGAGACATAGGAAATAGAAATGGAGAGTCGAAATATTGCGAAGTGGAATGTAAAACATGGGATAAAATGAAACATAACGCAAGAAAACAGAATATTATAACATACAAATCTAAAAGATAAATTCTAGACTCCAGGAAACTTTGCAAAGGTGCATACACACCTCTGTGCTCCAGTAATACTGCAGCAGATTGGGACTTTGAAGCAAGTTTCAAACAATACAGGTATGTACGAACCTTAATATTACAACAACCATCACACAATATTGTATGAACATTACTGTGTTGTGAACGCTTTGTGAATTATTTTATTGTTTAGCTCCATACCTTTATTTTCAAGGGATGCCAAAGACTTTTGTTCTGGGTACCTTGCCGTCTCCTGGGGTAACTTAAGACGATAACAATGGACATATCCAGGTCTGGGCTTAATGCACTCTGGAAT
The DNA here is from genome assembly GCF_000475195.1 of Diaphorina citri. Taxonomy (NCBI): domain Eukaryota; kingdom Metazoa; phylum Arthropoda; class Insecta; order Hemiptera; family Psyllidae; genus Diaphorina; species Diaphorina citri. The sequence goes on from NW_007377575.1 coordinate 26,972, forward strand.
CCTAAGCTTTTCCTGTCAGCGTGGCAGAACTGTTGGATTTATTCTGACCTCCTGTTTGTTCTTTCTCCAACTGTTTTCCCAAGTATTCCCTGCACATGGAACAAGAAAAGGTTAATAAAATGAATAAATAAATGCCGTTTCTTTGTGTTATTATATTACAACTTTGGTGCTCACTGCAGCATTGTAGGATTTTTCAAATATATCTCAATAATCTCAGCTCCCAATGTTTACCTATACCATGCTGGTACCGATCGCTATGCGCATTAGGGAGCGCGGCAGCGCTCCGCCCCGCCAAATCAAGAAAGTTTGACCGCGCTACTAGATATATTATACGCGACAGGGAAAGTAGCCGTTTTTAGGTAGTTGTAGATGGTTAACTACAAATGACAGAAGAAAACGGATTAGGCGTGTGTGTTGGGACACGAAAGTAGACCAAGTTAAAAAAAATATATCCAAATCGGTTAAGACAAGCCGGAGATATTTGACTTTGAAAAACGTCAATTTTTTACACATTTTCTGCTGCTGCTTCTTTGACGTTGACCGCTCTACAGCCTAAACTACTGGACCGATTTCGTTAATCGATGGCTCATTCTTTTTCTCGTGAGTGGCAGATGTGCATTTTCAAGGCCCTAAAAGGGCCCCTTTGGCCTTGAATTTGATAAAAGACTGATTTTCTTCTTATAATGTCGGTTTTTAACTCATTTGGTAATAGTTTTAAAAGTTGGTTACGCTTTAGAACCAGTGAGTGCTACGTGTGTGGGGATTGCAATCCCGCAGGTTTCCGAGTCCTGCGGAACCTCCCGCGGGATTTGACCAATTCCGCATGGGATTTTGCGGGATTTGCAAGTATTACCCACGGAATGCCGCAGTTCTAACACTGAAAGTATAACATAGGTACTCCATAATGGGTAGGTTTTTTTTTGGATTTTTGGCTTTATGGTTTTCTGGACAAAATTTGCACCACCATTTTCGTGTTCCTGGTAAAAAGGCCTTTAATTTGATATATAGGTCGACCAGGTTTGGATAAGTCCTTCTATGGGGACAGACCGACAGACCAACAGACCGACAGAGTGACAGACACCGAAGCGAATACAATAGTCCGTCCCTTATACCTTTTTATTACTATTGTAATAATGGAAGGACGGTACAAGTTTATCAAACGCTATACAAGGAAATGAAATATATCAAGTCTGGGAAATTTCAATCAGAGCTCATTTGTGTGAGAAAATGTGAAAAAATCCCCCAAAAATCAGTTTTTTTTGGTTTTTTGACTTTATGGTTTTCTGGACAAAATTTGCACCACCATTTTCGTGATCCTGGTAAAAAGACCTTTAATTTAAATGGATAACACCAAAAGGAATTGAATCCAGAAGCTTCAATGTGTGAGCTAGGTAACTTACTGCCAGTTTGAGCTGGTCCTTCAGCCAGGTTAGGTAGAAGTTCAAATCAGATGGGTTGAGTAGATCCACAGACCAGCACGCAATCTTTGCAATAATCTTAGCCGTCATGTTGATAATGAAACCATCAGAACCATTCAGCAGGTTGAGGAATTGAGAACACACAGGCTCACGTTTGGTCTGAGAGTAGTTCTTCATAAACCAACAGAACTACTAGAGTGTCAAACCAAGCCAAGACCCATCCGGTAGTGTAACGTGTGTGACGGGCCTAACGTGATTAAAAATCGTGTCACTTACCAGTTATGAACCATCAACTTCTGAACTGCCAGGAGTGCCTCATAACGAACATTGGGATCTTCATGGGATAGAAGTTGCATAACAAGCTGCTTGCCACCCAGTTGCTCAATTACGCTGGAAATAATAGGAACAGGGATATTATGGATTTATTCTTTATAACATTTGGTCCAAGTTAGCGAGGAGGGTAGCGGGTCTGCCTTGTAAGCGCTATGTCGCGGGTTCGATTCTCATCTGCTTTATCTTAGTTCTCCGAACGGCTGGCTTGTTCCTATCCTGTCCTCCCTGTTCAATTTCGGAATGATAAGACCTCCGTTGTTAAGCTCCACACGTAGTTGATCAACTGTCGATCGATGTCGACTGAACCGGCCACACTGCCTGTCGATCTACAATATCTACATTGATCGACGGACGTCGACTATGTGTGGACACAGGTTTACAGTGTTCCCTGTATGAAACCTCTTTAAACAAGCTGGGTCCGACACTCCGGGAATATTTGAACCCGTAGTTTATTCGATCGTGGTTAAATATCATAGTACTTACTGTTTACCTCGTGGGCAGTGTCTTACATACTCCCCAATATCATAGTACTTACTGTTTGCCTCGTGGGCAGTGTCTCACATACTTCCCAATATCATAGTACTTACTGTTTGCCTCGTGGGCAGTGTCTCACATACTCCCCAATATCATAGCTAGCCACACTGAGTACCAATGGTACTTACTGTTTGCCTCGTGGGCAGTGTCTCACATACTCCCCAATATCATAGCTAGCCACACTGAGTACCAATGGGTCACGGCTAGTCTCCAGCAGATGTATAAGAGACTTGAGTAGCTCATAGTTCTTCTCATGTAGACGCGGTGCATTCTCTCGCCAGAACTGAGCAGACCGATGTACTGGGGACCATTCTAGTCGACCTGACTTCACCTGGTGATGGAGAGTGGAATGTTTTAAAATACAAGTCGGTATGTACAATATGTACATCAAAATAAATGGATACATTTCACAAAGAAGTTTTCAAATACTCTACGAATTCTCGAGTACGAATATGAAGATAAGTATTGACCTTTTTTCCTTATAATTTATCAAAATTAGCCAAATGGTCTCTACACGATTGCTAGATCCATCCAGACACCAATCATCATGCAACGTTGCTTCATCTATTTAACGTGCTATAACCACCCATTTTATATAACTTTAATCTCAGATTCTTAATTTCAGGTCTCAGCCATTGCAGATTATTTTCAAGACTCACCTCTGTTTTGTACTCATCAAATGAGCTAAGGTCCTGCACAGATGCCTGTAGCTTCTCATTCAAGAACTGCACATCCTCTACAATGTCCTCATCATCAAACTTGCGTTGCTCCAGAATACTCAACTGTTTGAGTACTTTACTCTGAACCATAGCAATACAGTTCTCCTTAGCCAGAGCAGGCTCGGTGGGCTTCTCAATCAAATTCTGTCAATAGAGAACACAACACATTGGAATTAAGTACTATTTTTTTTTTTTTTTTTTTCAAGTAAATATCTAGGTACCTAAAAAAGTAGATGTAGTTGGAGTACAGTATCTACATGGAGTTTTTCTTCACACATGCTTTTATAAATTCAACCTAAAAAAAGTGAACCCCCCTCCAAAAAAAAAAAAAAAAAAAAAAAAAAAAAAAAAAAACCTTCACGCATCAAAATTAGATTTAAGGAAATAGGAACAAGCTGGGTCCGTCCCTCCGGGAATTTTTTAGCCCGTAGTTTATTCGATCGTGGTTAAAGAATACCTATGTACCTTCTCCTTGACTGAATCACTCAGTATATCAGCCAGGGTAGGAATAACATTGAACTTGTTCATTCTATCCGCTAGCTTTGGATTGAACGTAAGCACCCACAGACAGAAGATCAGTTGGTATTGGATCTGGAAGTTAACTCTGCCGGATAGTACACTGAGTAGAGTTCTAATGCCATCAACATTGATGAAAGCTATTCTGTACTCATCAATACGTAGCATCATCTGAAGACAACGTGCCACAGACTGCATGTAGTCGTTGTTCTGAAATACATAACCAATATCAATAGATTAGTTCTCTGAGATTGAACATCAAAATACCCAATATAGTGTGCAAGTCACCCGTCCATTTATTGGCCTTCCTCGGCGTAGCTTAGCATAGGTAACGCTAAAACCGGTCTTAAATGATCGACTGAAGTGTTATCTAAAACTTTCTCGCTTTGAGTTCATAGGTCGTCGCGACAAACATCAAAATTCGATTTAAGGAAAAAAATAAAAAAAGACAGGAAAAATAAATGTATAACACCATAAGGAATTGAATCCAGAAGCTTCAATGTGAGAGCTAGGTAACTTACTGCCAGTTTGAGCTGGTCCTTCAGCCAGGTTAGGTAGAAGTTCAAATCAGATGGGTTGAGTAGATCCACAGACCAGCACGCAATCTTTGCAATAATCTTAGCCGTCATGTTGATAATGAAACCATCAGAACCATTCAGCAGGTTGAGGAATTGAGAACACACAGGCTCACGTTTGGTCTGAGAGTATTCCTTGAAGATTTCCACACGGGAGCGATCCTCCTGAAAAGCCAGTAAGTAATGAGGATAAGAAATTGTAAAAGTAAAGCTAAGCACAAATTTGTCATCCCCCCAAAAAATACCACTTCGTGGCATAAAAAAGGCCCCGCCAAGTCTTTCCTCCCAAAAAAAATCAAGTGCCCACAAAAAATAAACAAAAATCCATCCCACCCCAAAAAAGATTAGAAATCAATTTTGTACCCCGCCTTTTATTTTAGGAAAATTTGTCATTTTTCCTGTCAAGCACCACCTGCCTCGGTGGTGTAGTGGTCAAGACGCTCGCCTGGTAAACAGGAGGGCGTGGGTTCAATCCCAGCCGAGGTATGGAATTTTATCCTCAATATAATTTGAGAATTTGACCACAATAATAGTAGTAGCCTACTGCTGGAGTAAAGGGACTTTTCAGTCCTATGCAAGCAGTATAAATAAGCACTATTATTATTATTTAGTCATCAAATCTCAAGTAGTTCCAGAATATATGAAATGCAAACAAAGCCTTACTATTTATATTGAACTCTTCATTTTCCCAAATCAAATTTGGGCCTCAGCCTCAACGTACAACCCCTGACATAGGTCATATGTCATACCTGCAGGATATCATCAATGAGCACCAGGATATATTGAATGGTGGAGTCCTTGGAAATGTGCTCGAGTAGATTCAAGAAGGTCTTGGCTGCATGACCTCTACGTTCATTGAGCATCTCAGCTCGCTTAGCAGAAGATGCCGTGTCAAACACAGTGATGAAATCATAGTCTTCTTTTGATATCATCTGGGATCTAAGTGGAGAGAAAAAAAAAAAAAATATTTGTAATTGTTGTTGGTGAAATATCTTTTTGATACCTAACTAAGACTTCAGTAAGTAGTTTAGTCATTAAAAAATTGGTTGAAACACTGTTAACTGTAAAAATACAGGAAAATACCACTAACTGTTGTTTCAATGTTCATAAAAAATTACTGATTGGGGGGTTATAGGTATGATTTTGGGGGGGTCTACTCTCATAACTTTTTCAATATCTCTAATTGTTTTGTGTAAACCGCCAAAAAGCGGTTAATTCCGCCTGTGGGCGGCGCCCAGTGCAACTTTTGCCAATTTTCAGAATTTTCCCTTTACTTACTCATCAAGACTTACCATCCTGCCAAATTTCAAGTTTCTAGGACATCGGGAAGTGCCTCATAATTTTGATGAGTGAGTCAGTCAGTCGTAAAATAAGCAATTTTTGAACCGTTTTTTTCTACCCCTTCTGGTAAAGCTAGAACTTCGAAATTTAGCAAGTAGAATAAGGAAGTATAGGTTAACATATGGTCTAAATTTTGTGAGATTACATTGAAAATTGAATTGACACAGTTATAATAGGGGTAAAAATGTATCGAAATATTTTGTGTAATATACACACTGGCATGATCAGGCCAGAACTTGGCCTGGCGCACTGCTGTGCACCTAGATTATATTTCATAGTCCCATACTCACTGCTGATAGGTATTCCAGTTTGGACGCTGGTTCCTGACCTCAGTAGCTTGTTGCTGAAGCACACTAGTAGCGGCAATCATGTCTACAAGACAAAGAAAACAAGGTTAAAATTCTTGGCACGTCATAAGGCTTAATAAAATATGAAATCTTTGTTCATTCTCTGGAGAGATCAAGCAGCTCTTTAAGTGTAAGATTGTTTACCAACAGATTGTGTACCACTCAAAAAGTCCATGGCTAAATCAACTTGTACCCTATATTTAAGATTATTGTTACACCCACTTTAAACCCCATGGAATTTTTGGATTGCTCAATAATCCACTAATTTGTATGGATGACAGCTATTCCAAGAACAAAACTTATCTGTTTGGGAGGCAAGTAGGTATTCAATAGACAAGTGTGTTGATAATTTGGACACAAAAGTTAGCTTAAAGTCCAATGAAATGGAAGCTATCTTCAATGAACAAGAAGCTATCTTCAATGAACTTAGTTAGCCAATGATACAATATTTGTGTCCACTTTTACATCACAACTTTGCTCTTTCAGCATTTCATAAAAACAAAGTAACTACTCAGCTTCTCAATGCAAAATTGAAATGTAGAACCACCCAATGTGTGATAAGTTTGATAACACTGATAACACCAAGAAGGGTGTGATCATATAGGTGTCAACATTAGACTCCTAGGAATCAACTAATCCCTATAGCTCTAATAAATATACCTACTTTAAATGATCAGGAGTTTACTCTAAATCCTTTTGCACAATTGAAAGCCATCTATTTTTCCTAAATTCAAGAGAAAAGGCATTTGAAATCCTAGTTATCACCTAACTGATAAGGTACCTACGCCCAGTTCCTATCAAGATTTGACCAATCCCTTACCTGTTTTGTCGTCTGGCAGATTAGGAATCATCTCTTTCATATTGACGTTGTTCACATTAGATTTTGACATGGTGCCAAAGTGTAGAATATTCTCTCCACTTCAATAAAAAGCCTTGAAATGGAATTTAAATGAAATTAAAATTAATTTTTGTGAAGAAAAAAATCCTTTACTTTTGATTTCAGAAGTTTTTTTTTTTTTTTTTTTTCAAAACCNNNTTAGTGATACGCACTATGTACCTACGTATAGAGGACGACAATAAAAATCCCATGTAATTTCACTCGTCCTCAGGGTATTTTTTTTAATGGTGGGATTTAAAGCAAAATTCCCACAAAAATCTCGTCCTCAACACGCTCCCCTGTGCCAGATCCTTCAAAAGCGTGAGGGATTACAATCCCTAGGTACACGGAATCCTCCTGCCCATCCAAACCCACAACTCTGGATCCAACATCGGATGTTGGACATCCCTCTGGACTGATCCCGTGGTGGTGGCGAAGTTCCTAGATTTAGAAGCGGAAATGTGAGGCTGATGCTGTCGGAAACGTTAAAAACAACAACAACAATCCCTACACACCTCGGACTGGTCCTAAGAAGTTAAAAACTGACATTATAAGAAGAAAAACAGTCTTTTATCAAATTTAAGGCCAAAGGGGCCCTTTGAGGGCCTTTCAACTATGAAAAGGCACATCTGCCACTCACGAGAAAAAGAATGAGCCATCAACCAACAAAATCGGTCCAGTAGTTTAGGCTGTAGAGCGGTCAACGTCAAAGAAGAAGCAGCAGCAGAAAATGTGTAAAAATTTGACGTTTTTCAGTCAAATATCTCCTGCTTGTCTTGACCGATTTGGATGATTTTTTTTTCAACTTAGTCTACTTTCGTGCCCCAACACACACAGGTGATCCGTTTTCTTCCATCATTTGTAGTTGTCCCTCTACAACTACCTGAAAACGGCTACTTTCCCTGTCGCGTATAATATCTCTAGTAGCGCGGTCAAACTTTCTTGACTTGGCGGGGCGGAGCGCTGCCGCGCTCCTTGTTTCAAACTCGCCATTCCATTGCTGTTTTTCCCCAAGAGGTTTGATAGAGTAGGTCACTGCTAAGGTCTTACCGTCCCGAAAGCGAAGAAAGCCAGCCATTCCGAGAACGAACCTTATGTGTTTAGGATAAAATCTACCCCGGGCTGGAATCAAACACAAGACCTACCGCTTACAAGTAGAATGTAGCAAGAGAGTGCGAAGTATTCCGTACATTTTATTCACACACAGACTTCAATGTTTGTAGCTGCAAATAAATTTCGGAAAACAAAGAGTTTTTTTTTTTTTAATTTTTAGTACATTACTATAATATTATTTTTAATATCTCCTTTTTTTTAAACATAATATAAAATAGGTAGGTAATCTATTTCTTGAAATCAGGATAGGTAAATAAATCAAATGAATACTGACTAGTTGGTGGAGAAAGAATTTTATCGTAAATTTGCATGTGGGGTATGGTTTTATACATTAGGTTATACAACATTGCTGTGGGATGGAAGGGATTTTTTTTTTTAAACTTGCTTCAGTAATATTCAGTACCAATGGATAGACAGCAAATGATGTCCTTCAAATAATTCCGAAGATATTATGAAAACAGGTGGATGATTTTATAACATTTCTGAATATTCGGGGGCAAGATTAGAACTTTTTATCAAAGTACAATTGTAATGAGAAATGAGATCCATTTATAACATTAACATGAAAATAGCATGATACTCATTGGATAACACGTGTATGTTAACTACTGTGAGTATTACAAGTTATATGGAATTGTAATCATTGTAACCTATTGAAGAAAGATGAGACTGAAAAGAAGAGATTGTTATTGTAACCTATTGAAGAAAGATGAGACTGAAAAAGAAGAGATTGTTATTGTAACCTATTGAATGAGTAGAGGAAGAATATGAAAGTGTTTAGCTTTTAACTGAGGTTATGATTTGGAATATTTTGTCTGCTTGTGCTAATGTTGCGTATTGTCGTATTCAATCAATGTTAACTGCTTGTTACATATAACGTGGTCATTAGGGACTCACTCCATGTTTATCAATAATAAACAACTAAATCAGAAACGATTTCAAATTCTGATAGTACCAACTAGTGAGGATTTACAAAACCAAAGTACTTCAGTAAAGAGAATAATTATGGCTTTGAACTTTTACCTTGAACAGGCAATGAAAATATCAAGTACCAATTTAGGTATACTCTCAGATTGTAGGTATACAAAATTTGTTTGATAAAAAAATGTTTAAAACCCTAAAAAAAAAAAAAAAAAAAAAAAAAAAAAAAAAAAAAAAAAAAAAATCAAATAAAAAATAATAATAAACTGAATATTAAACAAATTAGGTAGGTACATAGGTACTGATTTTCTTTAATCACGATCGAATAAACTAACGGGCTGAAAATTCCGAGGGACGGACCAGCTTGTTAGTATTTTTTGTAATTTTTTGGTCATAGTTTGGAAACCACTGCGAGTTTCGGAAAATCCGTTCTTAGTGGGCCTATTCAAATCAAATGGAAGCTATTCTCGAAGTTTCATCAAAATCGGTTCAGTTGTTTCGGCTGTGCGTTGATTATGAATGAATGTATGAGTCAGGGTTTACTCTTTTATAAATATAGATGGAATTAAAGTATGAACTGTCTAAGTAATCAAATGTTTACCTTGTTTTGGTGTCGAATCAGATACGAGTCCCGTACAAAGGATCGTCCACATACATTACACACATGATTAGCACCCACTGTATGATGAGTACGAAGATGTACAGCGAACTGAGACTTGGATGTAAATGTCAAATGACATGAGGTACATCCGAATGGTTTATCACCTACATGACTCCACCTGAAACACAACAACATTATAAATAGGGGGTTAGTGAACTGAAGAACTCAGGGAAAGAGACCCACTATGGGATTCCTAGACACTCCATTGATCCTAAAATCTATTAATATATTGAGTGTTCTTCAAATGTTCCACCAGAGGTATACCAAATTTCATCACATTTGGACAAACCTTCTGGGAGTTGTGGCCAATCACCAAAAGAGGCCCAAATGGCTCAAAAATTGAATCAGCAAAGTTCCTAATTATGTTGATTAATTGGTTTCGTACAAAGGATCATCCAAAATACACAAGTGTTAAGAAGTTTCAAGTCAATCGGTCCAGTGAAAGCTGTTCAAAAGTGAGTTACAAGATTTGACCCATCATACAAACAGAGATCTCAAGTTAAATCAAAGCAAGTTGAAAAAAAAGCTGTGTGACTACCACTAAATATCTTTCATCGCTCCTATGACTTACCTATGTGAGGTGACATAAGACTTGACCGCAAATCGCTTATCACAAATGTCGCACGCATAGGGTCGTTCCCCGGTATGTACACGCTTGTGTGTATTCAGACTCGACTTCTGAGTGAATCGTTTAGAACAGACGGCACATTGGAATGGCCTCTCCCCTGTGTGAGTACGCATATGAACCTGATGGGAGAACAGAGACGTCAGGAACTTTGCACTTTACAATAGTTACTAGTTAAATTTGAGAAAGACACACGTGGCCAAATTTTACAGTACTTTTTATGTTAATGTATTAACAGTATTACCTACGTCCTACATCAATACATTTCGGGTGTTATCGTTTCAAGATTTTTCAAGTCACGTGTCTTTTCATTAAATTAAAAGGTTTTATTACTAAGTTACCAATGTTTCAACTCGATCAGAAAAAAAAAGTTTCTATGGGGTCCTCATAAACCCGAAATCTAAAGAACAAATGTACAAGGTGCTCAACACATTTGTCTCATTTCATCGAAATTGGCCTATTCGTTCAGGAGTTACGGAGGAAAAAGTATTTCTTAAATTAGTCTCCTAAGGGACGTATAACCTATAATGTTTTGATTGGGCCAAAAATCCAATCAGCAACCTTTCCGTTACATATTATTGCCACATTTTATCAGAATCGGACAAACCGTTCAAGAGATAATGTGAAATAATTAACTGGTAAGTATCTAAATGCAAAATCGTCGAGTCAACTTTAAAACTCACTTAATAATTTCAATAACATAATGTTACAGAGGAAAATCCTTTGAAAGTTGGGAAAATAGTCAACTTGAGTGACTAGGAAAGTAGGCGAAGCTGGATTGGTGAATAAATCTACCACAGCAAGAATATAAGACTAGGAAGTGTTAACTTTTAACAAGCTCTGAACAGGTAAACCAATTCTTCAATTTTGTTCACAACTTCTTTGCTTGTTTTATACTGTTCAGCTGTTCACTCCGTTATTTTGTCTTGGTCCAATTTCTTGTCTTTGAACAATCCATGCTGTTGATGCAGTCCACAATCTCTATGTAACTTCTGCAAGGTTTACCTCCAAGTATTGTTTCCTAGAGAAGGCTGCATCACAGCCAGTGCAGTGGTATGGTTTACCTCCAAGTATTGTTTCCTAGAGAAGGCTGCATCACAGCCAGTACAGTGGTATGGTTTACCTCCAAGTATTGTTTCCTAGAGAAGGCTGCATCACAGCCAGTACAGTGGTATGGTTTGTCCTCGGTATGCAGATAGTTAATGTGAATACGTTTGTGTGTGTTGAGGCTGGACTTCTGTGAGAATCGCTTATTGCATACTTCGCATTGATATGGGCGCTCTCCTGTGTGTGTCCTCATGTGAACCTAACGGGCCGGGGGAGGGGGGGACAGAAGAGAAAGAGAAACAAAACACATGAAACATTTGCTTTGATTTGAGTGAGGCGTCAACATACAACAGTGGAAAATATGAAAACCGTACGGTGTTATTTCCGTACGTGGGATTTTTGTCTGTACGTACACGTAAAAATGGGGATTTTATTATTTGAAAACTACTTCTTTACCATTTTGAGATATTTTTTGTGCCTCCACATTTATATGGGAAATCTTAATCCCCACTTTGAAGTAGGTACGACAGATTTTCTAGAAACCAGCTTATTCATTTTGAAATTCAGTCCTAAAAATAAAATTTTGAAATATCCATTGAGCTCCAGCTCCAGAGGCCATCAGGGCCGAAAGTCTAAATTTCATTTTTGGGTCTGAATTTTAATATATGAACAATCTACTATATTCTGTGCAAAAGTTTCCTTTTTTTTAGAAAAAATTCGAATGTTCTTTTTAATACAAAATAAAACAAATAAAGACACATTATCTCTGTTTCTACACCGTGGTTACCTAAGATAAAAATCTAAAAAAATCCAAACAAAATTAATAAAATAATAAAAATTGAATAAAATAAAATGATCTTTTTCTTTTCCTGAAATTCAACACCCATGGTTTGTGATATTGCACATATAAATATGTTTTGATTATGCATTGAGTAAGATCATATGAAATACAATATCTTTCTTTCTTTTATAGTCAAGTTTGTATACTTTGATATTGAAATCATAAAAAAAAACACTGGAGTTAAAATAAGTTGAAATTTTCTATATCACACTTCTCAAAATTATACAACTGATATCCCACAATCTTTTCTTATACAATCACTTTTGGCTATTTTAAATAACTAAGTGCTCATCTTCTTTAAAAAAAAAAAAAAAAAAAAATCTGATTATTTGCTGTAACTTCAATCTGATTTTATCCTGATTATTTGGTGACTGAAACTCAGCCTAATCATTTCCAGGTTTCGTAAAATAAAATATAGAACATCAAGACAAACAAAATATTATTAACCAATACGAGAATGTCATAGTTGTTTTTCATCATGTTATTTTCCCTTCAGTTGCTGGTATTGTAAATGGTAAAGTTAAAGGTGTAAGGTGTCTTCTATAAACAAGCTTCCTAGTCTAAAACTGTGAAAGTAATCGTGTATATAAATATAATATGTATGGGTATGTACAGAAAACAATAGAAAGTAAATAATAATCATATAGAGAGTTATGTAAAAATCATTTGATAACAAATGTACAGGGTAAAATATATAACACGGTGGTTTGTACAGTTCAAGTATACAGCAAGTACATGGGACGGGGTTCATATCCCCTAAAAGTAACCAAAAAGTTTGTGAGACAACACTGTCTGGTCTGACCTTGTTTGTGACATTGGTTTGTAAATAAAATTATTATTATGTTACCTTTGTAAGTAAAGTATTCTTTTTGGAATTTAATTGACATAACCACTATAAATTTACGTTCGTCAGTATTTTGGCTTTGGTAAAAAAAATAAGCTCTTTAATATTGATAATTCCTTTCATGTCATGAACAGAGAAATATAAATAGAGTCAAAGTCCAGGTGAGACAAGACACATTTCTCACAAACAAAAAATAATAAAAATAAAAATCAGTAATAATATTTCACCACTCCCCTCTCAATCAAACACTTCCACAAAAAAGGCCTGAAGATAAAACAATAAAAGGTCTGTAACTGAAAATTGGAATCATTAACAAAAACAAGTTGCTGGATATAAATATTGCACGCTACTATGTACAGAATATCTATTGCTATTTGCACACAAATATTATCTATTACACTTTGGTTAGCACCATTCCAAAAACAGACACACATCAAATAGTAGTCCAGACTATACCAACAATGAGATCACATCTCACTTCTCAAATAAATAGAATATAGGGAAAGAGAAATATGATAATGAAAATCACTCGTAAGATTTAGAAGGAAAGTTGTTAAACAAAATACTCTGACTAAACTTCGAAAAACAAGTTTGGAGATTATATCTCCGAATTTTGAAGTCAAAACACCCTGATCATGTTACTCCTCTTTACACAGCAATTCTCAATTGGGGAGCTATCGGATGCATTTCCTTTTCTCCTTATGTCTGTTACCTTCCTCTCATCACTAGCTTCCCTCCAAACTCTCTTATTTTGATATTAGGCACAGGCTTGTTGTGTTTGTTGGGCACGCTGTTCTAATATTAGGCACAGGCTTGTTGTGTTTGTTGGCCACGCTGTTCTAATATTAGGCACAGGCTTGTTGTGTTTGTTGGGCACGCTGTTCTAATATTAGGCACAGGCTTGTTGTGTTTGTTGGCCACGCTGTTCTAATATTAGGCACAGGCTTGTTGTGTTTGTTGGCCACGCTGTTCTAATATTAGGCACAGGCTTGTTGTGTTTGTTGGCCACGCTGTTCTAATATTAGGCACAGGCTTGTTGTGTTTGTTGGGCACGCTGTTCTAATATTAGGCACAGGCTTGTTGTGTTTGTTGGGCACGCTGTTCTAATATTAGGCACAGGCTTGTTGTGTTTGTTGGGCACGCTGTTCTAATATTAGGCACAGGCTTGTTGTGTTTGTTGGGCACGCTGTTCTAATATTAGGCACAGGCTTGTTGTGTTTGTTGGGCACGCTGTTCTAATATTAGGCACAGGCTTGTTGTGTTTGTTGGGCACGCTGTTCTAATATTAGGCACAGGCTTGTTGTGTTTGTTGGGCACGCTGTTCTAATATTAGGCACAGGCTTGTTGTGTTTGTTGGGCACGCTGTTCTAATATTAGGCACAGGCTTGTTGTGTTTGTTGGGCACGCTGTTCTAATATTAGGCACAGGCTTGTTGTGTTTGTTGGGCACGCTGTTCTAATATTAGGCACAGGCTTGTTGTGTTTGTTGGGCACGCTGTTCTAATATTAGGCACAGGCTTGTTGTGTTTGTTGGGCACGCTGTTCTAATATTAGGCACAGGCTTGTTGTGTTTGTTGGGCACGCTGTTCTAATATTAGGCACAGGCTTGTTGTGTTTGTTGGGCACGCTGTTCTAATATTAGGCACAGGCTTGTTGTGTTTGTTGGGCACGCTGTTCTAATATTAGGCACAGGCTTGTTGTGTTTGTTGGGCACGCTGTTCTAATATTAGGCACAGGCTTGTTGTGTTTGTTGGGCACGCTGTTCTAATATTAGGCACAGGCTTGTTGTGTTTGTTGGGCACGCTGTTCTAATATTAGGCACAGGCTTGTTGTGTTTGTTGGGCACGCTGTTCTAATATTAGGCACAGGCTTGTTGTGTTTGTTGGGCACGCTGTTCTAATATTAGGCACAGGCTTGTTGTGTTTGTTGGGCACGCTGTTCTAATATTAGGCACAGGCTTGTTGTGTTTGTTGGGCACGCTGTTCTAATATTAGGCACAGGCTTGTTGTGTTTGTTGGGCACGCTGTTCTAATATTAGGCACAGGCTTGTTGTGTTTGTTGGGCACGCTGTTCTAATATTAGGCACAGGCTTGTTGTGTTTGTTGGGCACGCTGTTCTAATATTAGGCACAGGCTTGTTGTGTTTGTTGGGCACGCTGTTCTAATATTAGGCACAGGCTTTCGTCATTCATTATGAGGATGAATAAGTATGTAAATGATAAAATTTCATACCTTGGCTGGGATTGAACCAGGGTAGTTCTGTTACCAGGTGAACGTCTTGAATGGCAAATTATTTTCCATTGAATACCTACTCTTATTTAAACGACAACATGACTTACCTAACATCACAGTTGTCAGCTGCATTACTAAACAGAGCAGACTGCGCCTGAGCTGAGAGATGTAAGAAATGATCAGGAGTAATAATATGAGGCAGAGTAGAACTAACACGCTCCCCATGGACCTGAAACCAAAGTCATCCAATTCATTCAATTAGACTTCAAAAACCATTCATTACCTATCAAATACAATGGATGCATCTAATAATTAATAATATCCCTAAAAAATCTTATTAACGCACTATATTTATCCTCTCTGTTCCCAAAATGCTCCCATGAATTCTACTCATTAACACCGTGTCCTGCCTTGGAAGCTAGCAATCATATAGGAGAGAAATATTAAGGAGCGCGGCAGCGCTCCACCCCGCCAAGTCAAGAAAGTTTGACCGCGCTACTAGAGATATTATACGCGACAGGAAAAGTAGCCGTTTTCAGGTAGTTGTAGAGGGAAAATTGTCACAATATTGTCAGAAAAAATAGGATACAGAAGAAGGTAAGTGCACCAATTTTAATTACATTTAATTCTGACATAATGAATCATCTCATGAGAGTATGGTTCAGGTATGTGAATGTAGAGGGACAACTACAAATGACGGAAGAAAACGGATTGCGTGTGTGTTGGGGCACGAAAGTAGACCAAGTTAAAAAAAAAAAAATCATCAAAATCGGTTAAGTTTAGCTGGAGATAGGTATTTGGGTTTGAAAAACGTCAAATTTTTCATCATTTTCTGCTGCTGCTTCCGCTTCTTCTTTGACGTTGACCGCTCTACAGCCTAAACTACTGGACCGATTTTGATGGTTGATGGCTCTTTTTTTTTTTCTTGTGAGTGGTAGGTGTGCCTTTTCATATTTTCAACGCCCCCAAAGGGCCCCTTCGGTCTTAAATTTAATAAAAGAGTGATTTCCTTCTCATAATGTTGGTTTTTAGTCCGTCCTTCCTTTATTATTACAACAGTAATAAAAGGTATAAGGGACGGACTATTGTATTCGCTTCGGTGTCGTCTGTGGTTCTGTCAGTCTGTCTGTCTGTTCCCATAGAAGGACTTACTTTGGACTTAAATTTGAGGGGCGCTGACAGCCACCAAGGCTCACAGGGGAATTAGGAAGTTCATGTTAAGATTTCCTCTCTCGTCTCTAGTAAGCTGGAAATCCGGTTTCATATTTTCATGTAATAACACAAATGTTCCATTTTTCTTTCCTTTCTCTTTTGATCCCTTCGACCAGTGTGATGGTGTGTGTGTGTGTGTGTGTGTGTGTGTGTGTGTGTGTGATTGTGAATGTTATATGTATTTGTGTTTGAGTGCTTCAAGAAGGTAAGTGCACCAATTTTAATTACATTTAATTCTGACATAATGAATCATCTCATGAGAGTATGGTTCAGGTATGTGAATGTAGCTTTAATTGTCACAATATTGTCAGAAAAAATAGGATACAGAATATACGTAGGAAGAAAGTATGGAGTGTAGACTACAGGCTTGTCAGGTGTACAAAATGTAGGGTTCAGAAATTGGACAAGCAAGGTTGGCATACAACTCAAAAAGCATAAAACTAACAATATCTCGGAGGGGGAGGGCAAGGGATTGTGTAAATATTTTGTTATCTTTCTTCAATTAATGTGTCTTGACAAATTTAACAGCAAATATGAAAACTCATGACGGGATTTTTTTCAAGGGATCCCCCACATATTTAATTTGTATAGCTGAAAGTGCCCGGAGGAAAGAAAGCCCAATAGTTTAGCCAGAACCAAGCAAGACAAGACAAGGAAAGGAAGGCTATATGTGTGTTTTACCTCCAAGTTCTGCTTGGTGGTAAACGTAGCGTCACAGGCATCGCAATAGTACTGTATGTAGGGAATATGCATACGCTTGTGTGTATTGAGTGCGCTCTTCTGCGAGAACCGCTTCAAGCATACAACGCATTGGAATGGACGTTCCCCCGTGTGCGTACGCATGTGAATCTGAGAACAAAGGGAAAAAACAGAGGGAGGTCGAAACATTTTCGTCAACATTTTCGTTTCCATTTGCCGTGAGGGAGTGGTATAGCAAAGTAAAACCGACACCACCACAACCACCATCATCAGCACCCAAGAAAAAAAATTATAAAGGGAAGTCGTCGGGTTTTTTATTTTGAAATTTTCAGTGTTTGTTGAGTTTGCGGACCAAAATGTTGACTTTCGTTTTCTCTCCTCGATTTTTTCCCTTTGTAAGTTTTTTTCTCAAGACGGTAGAAGGAAAAAATACTGTGAAAAGGCATGGGCAGTAACTGTTTAAAAAGCTCAATTACTTTTGTGTGAACTCCTAAAAAATAGGGCAAAACTATAGCTATTTAAAATGCAATCAGGAAAAACAATAAAATAAATAATATTATGACAGTTTTGACACAAGTAGGTTCTGGTTTAGATGTTTGATGAAAAGGATTTAGTTTAGATTTAAAGCAGTTAGTTTAAATAATTAACAAGAGCGTGAGTACCATAACCAGGAAGAAAGCAAATGTAATGTAATGTAAATGCAGTTTCTTTGTGTTATTATGTCACAACTTTGGTGCTCACTGCAGCATTGTAGGATTTTTCCCAATAAGAGGTCCAGCAAAGAGTATAACTCTAACTCACTTAGTTTAATAAAGACCCATATGAACACTCAACACCCAATCGAGACAAAAACATTTAGGTGTAAAATATATTTTGTACAAATTCCATGAAAATTGATAAACCACTCGGAAGTTATGACAAAACAAATCATGTCCAAAGAGCCCTATGGAACTCGAAAAGTACAATATTCGTCAAAATCAGACCAACAGTTCGGAACAAACAGATAATTAGACAAAAGTAAAAATTATACAAGTTCAAACTTGATATCATTCAACTATCTAGAAAAATATGAACGGAATGGAGAATTCGATCAACATCATCTGGTACCCAAATCATAAATAAATTCATAATCAAAGAATTTTGGTGAGGAAAAACTTTAAAGTGTGGATGTATTTCAGACGATATGGACCGACCATTGTGTAGACTCTACTTTACTTACCTCTAAGTATGGTTTCCTACAGAAGGATGCATCACATGCTGTACAATGATAGGGCTTGTTGCCCGAATGTAGCTTCATGTGAACGTAGTAGCTCGAGGCCGAAGATAGGACCTTGCCACACACTTTGCAAGCTTGGGGCTTGGGCCGAAATTTGGGCCCTGGATTCAAATTGGTATTGTTGTTGTTATTGGCTAGCTGCATGTGTTGCTGTTGTTGTTGTTGTTGCTGCTGTTGGTTTTGCTGCTGTTGTTGTTGCTGTTGATGTTGTTGTTGATGGGCCACAGCTTGTTGCTGTTGCATTTGCTGTGGAAGAAAATGTTGCGATTTAGACAATAGTGTTATGACTATCCAACTGATCAAGAGACTATCCAACAGAAATGTGCAGTTGCTTTCAGGAACATACTCCAGATGGTAATGTTGTTGTCCCTGATTAGAAAAGAGTTGCTACAGGAAAGATATGAAAAAGAAAAGCATTACCTCAATTACCTGTTGCTGCTGCTGTTGTTGATTTGAATGGTTCATGACAGGGTTAGGTATGAGAGGTTGGGGTATCTTGTTGTCCCCAGGGACTGAGTGATGAGGTAGAGGGGGGCCACCCAGGTGTTGTGGGCCGGGTTGACTATGTACCCGAGTAGGTGGGGAAGGGCTGATGGAGCTCATGTCATCTTCTTCATCCTCGGTACGGGGTTCTTGTTTGGGAGGAGCATTGGGATCACCCGCATTGTAAAACCGGAACTGGAAACACAAGGGGGTTAAGTAGGTATACTTGACAATAATGTACTTTCCTCACGTCTACTGGATAAGAATCCTCAAATGGTCAGGATATGAGTGGATTACCTACATCAATACTCCATTAAAAATTTATGTTTTTGTGTGTCTACTGAAATACTTAACTACTTATTTGTAAAAAGAGACATCAATTTTTACTTTCCATTACTACAGTAAAGCGAGCTATACTAGTAATGAAAGTATTGTAATCGGTCCAAATTTTCAAAATCGGAAAATGGTTGGAAATATCCGTTTTGGGGTCCCCTGATTCCAAACAAGCTGGGCCCGTCCCTCCGGGAATTTTTCAGCCCATAGTTTATTCGATTGTGATTAAAGAAAATCAGTACCTACCTATGTACCTACCTAATTTGTTTAATATTCATTTTTTTTACAAGTAGGTACATAAATATAAATATTAAAGGCATATTTTGAGAATTCTGTAACAAGGGTGACGAAATTGAAGACACATAAAACTTACATTCATATCTGTGGGTTCCATCTTGATGTGCTGGAACTGCTGGTGTAGGAACCCCATGGATCTGTACTGACTCATGGCAAGGTTCAGTTGTGACGCAAAGTCGTGATGGAATTTACCAGGTTCCATAGTAGGAGGCAATGGTGACGACAGGATAATCAAGTAGACACACAATTCACGTCATATCTGAACAACAGGATAAGTAAGGAATAAAGATAAAGATCAATCTCACAATCATTTTACTCAAGACTCAAATCTTGCAGTCATTTTACTCAACACTCAATTACACTGTCATTTTAGAAACAGATATTAGTATCCCCCCAAAAAAACACTTCGTGTTAAAAAATTAACGTCAAGAGTTACCCTCCACAAAAAAGTACTGATATAAAAAAAAGACGTAGCATTAAGAAATAAACAAGAAAATAGATGCCAGCCCAGAAAGGTTCCTTTTAGGTAAAGGAACTAGAAGGTTTTATAATTCAGGACTGACTATGCCCACAAAAATGTGAAAACGAGTTTAGGAGCCCATCTCATTTTTTCAAGGATCAGCTGTGCACTTGGGCCTTAATTGTCTTCATGACAGCAGCATGAACAATTTTGAACATTTCAACACTTTCAAAATTTCAGATTTTCCAAATAAACATAGGTAATTCAAAGAGTTATATCTGGTGTGAACATCACACGACTTTCCTTATCCTATTGAATGATGCTTATTTGAGTGTTCTTTTACCCTAACTTTTACAATATCTCTAAGTAACCGTTTTGTCACTATAGCTAAAAACCGCCAAAAAAAAAACGGTTGAAATCTGTCCAAAAGCTGTCAAAATACCGCCAAGCGCAGCAACCATCTCAACCAAACGTTTGGTGTTGCATCTCGGTTGAAATCTGTCCAAAAGCTGTCAAAATACCGCCAAGCGCAGCAACCATCTCAACCAAACGTTTGGTGTTGCATCTTTGTCACATTTGTGAACTAAATACCAAATTGCAAGTCTCTAGCTTATACCGTTCCTGAGATATTGTTAAATTACACCGAAAACCGCCAAAAAGCGGTAAAATTCCAACCGTTGCACCGGTCTTAACCAAAAGTTTCGTGTCGCATCCTTGTCACATTTAACAGCTACATACCAAATTTCAAGTCTCTAGCTCTTACCGTTCTTGAGATATTTTGTTTACAGACAGACACACACACGGACCAATGGCTGAAACTTTGGATTTAGGCTCTAGGGACCTCAAAACGTGTTTTGACACTAAAAACTGACCATCGAAAATTTGACCCGATTACATTACTTCCCTTCCTATAGGATAAGGAAAGTAAAAATGAGTTTTTTGCTATGTTTTTGTTTATAATTAATTTCTGAATTAAAGAAGACATATCTGAAATTGCTCAGTGACATTTTAGTCACAGGGAAGCATTTGAGTCTTCTACCAAGATTCAGACCCAGTTCATAAATAAGGCTGAATTCACTCAGGCATGGCTAAAACACCATGTTACACAATTTATCAAATCTGAAGAATGGACCTTGGAAGGTACTGATTTGAAACATTTGGCTTATGATGCTTAGCCAGATTAAAGCTCATGTCCTGTAGTAAATGTCATAGGACTTTGGAAGGTATGAAGTTAATCTGGAGAGAGCAGTGGCAAATTATTCCATAAATAAATTATTCCACGTACCTACCTACTTGGAGTGATGATTTCTCAACACTGTAAAGCCCTGTGTGAAGGCTACAGGTGACAATTTCGAATGAAAGTAGGTACTTTTTACTTATTTGTTTCTTAATACATTATTTTCTCATAAATTCAAATGATTGAATTTTTAAATCTTGCCTTCTTTATCAATCATTTTATGGTGTAACAGAACTTATGGCAAGACCACATAGCTTACAGAAAGAACTTTCAAATATGATCAACTTTTTGGGGACTACAGTGTTAAGGGATTCAGCATTAATTTGCAGGAGACTCTCAATCAAATGCATACCTAATATGAACAACTTGCATTATTGAAATTTGTTGTTAAGGATTAATAAAACAGGGTGCATGTTTATGAAAAAGTACAAAAAAAAAGAAGTGTCCGCAATCAGGTGGTTGAAGGGTCAAATAATATTTACAACTAGGTACTTAGCCAAAGGGTCAAGGAAAATGGGATCTGTGTGCCAAAAGGTATCAGCCAAAGAAAAAGAAAAAAAAAAATGTTGGTTCAATAAATAAAAGGAAATACCTACATAGTAGGTACCTGCTTAGCTAGAATGGATTTTTTCTCTCTCAAATTTAGTGAGTCTGTACTTACAAATCGGTACACTAGTGGTTCTGTGAACTGTAGACCTCACTCAGATTCTTTTGCCTAAACTGAGACTTTAACAATAACATTTTTTCATATCCACAATTGTTGTTTAACTTGGTACCTTTTTGAGTTTTGGACAAATTAAAGATTTAGAAAAATGTCCTGCTTTGAAAAATTGTCTTCGGGGTAACCCTACGTATAAATGGATAACCCTACGTAATACACATGCATCAAAACAGAAGTAAAAGTATTTACACTTTAGGTATATACCTATATCTGAAAAAGGAGGTGATAGGTAATATTATAACACCTGTCAATCACTATAAAGCATAAAATTTTATTGAAGAATGGTTGATTTTGAACCTTTTAAACAAAACAAAAGATTTACCTAGAATTAGGGTCAGGGGTTTATGATCATGATCATGACTCATACTATGTACTGAAGGATTTGGATGGCCGGGCCAAAATGTGCCCCGTTTAGTGTAGGAACCCCATTGACGTGCATTGATCTGATTAAGAAGTGTATCAAAATAATTTCATCAAAATTGGTGCAGGCAATCGCAAGTTATAGTGGAACAAATATTCAAACAGTCAGAGTAGAGGACAAGAAGGATGAAATGGAGGCGAGGATAGTTTTGAAGTGGAGACATGGACAGGACCACAACTTTCAAACAAACATCCAAACTGAATGCAAAACGGTTGAGTTAAACCATAGACCTTCACTTTGTTTGGTCAATTATTAACATGTTACCTATCACTAATATTCTTAATGCTCCGACAGGACTAGGTAACTAATTATGTACAGGGCCATACTTGAAATTTTAAGGTAATCTAATCAGATTAACTTAATTATCAAAGTACTAGTAAAAATTAAACAAGCTGGGTCCGTCCCTCCGGGAATTTTTTAGCCCGTAGTTTATTCGATCGTGGTTAAAGAATACCTTTGTACCTACCTAATTTGTTTAATATTCAGTTTATTATCATTCTTGATTTGATTTTTTGATTTTACTTTCACGTAATGATTTAAAATCAAGACTAGAGCCCGTTCTCCCTTTATTCCCAATAAAATGTTTAAGTCACCCATCCATTTATTGGCCTTCCTCGGCGTAGCTTAACATAGGTAACGCTAAAACCGGTCTTAAATGATCGACTGAAATGTTATCTAAAACTTTCTCGCTTTGAGTTCATAGGTCATTGCGACAAATTTCAAGATCAGACCTCATTTGTGTGAGAAAATGTGAAAAAAATCCCCCAAAAAACAGTTTTTTTTTTTTTTTTTTTGGTTTTTTGGCTTTATGGTTTTCTGGACAAAATTTGCACCACCATTTTCGTGATCCTGGTAAAAAGACCTTTAATTTGATATATAGGTCGACCAGGTTTGGATAAGTCCTTCTATGGGGACAGACAGACAGACTGACAGACAGACTGACGGACAGACTGACAGACAGACACCGAAGCGAATACAATAGTCCGTCCACTATACCTTTTATTATTAGTAATAATAAAGGAAGGACGGACTAAAAAACAATGTAGGCCTACCACCTACCTATCTGATTGATTTCTAATTTGAATAACTCCTGTGTCTATGCACTCCTCAATACATTTGCTTATCAATAAGTTAACAGGACCTCTGAATAAATGACCAGAGGGAATATTAATTTGAATTTCATAATGTAAAATCCACTGATAAAGGTTTTTGACAATAAAATCAACATAAAACCGTCTGAAAGTATTGCCAAAATCTGAAAAGATACGATTGTTTTGAGGCCAGAAAATATTTCTCTATCCATCCCATCCCATCTACCTACCTACTGTTCAGTTCAGACATTTTGTTGTTCCGAATAGCAAATCAAATCCGTGTACTTGATACTCCCAACATTGTAGAATTTAATAATGCAAAAGAAATATCAATCCAACACTGAATAAAAAGGGGAATAGGTACGAGAACATTTTTTATTATCTTTATTCAACATTTATCTAGAAATAGGTATATTAATATGTTATATCAAACCTCTAGATAACAAACCCATTCGTAGGAATGCGATGGGGAATGTACAAGTCGTACAAACGAAACACCTCTAAAATGAAAGCTACAACTACATTTCACAGAAATAAAAACAAGAAGTCCAATTTTAGCTGATGAAAACGAAATGTCTGCCGAGCACAATGTAATGAATCTGTTCAAATTTTACCTTATTTTCCTGCTGAATCCTTATCACTTTCAATTTATGCACAAATATTGGTTGCTAATCAATAAAACTCAGTGGAAACATTTGGAAAAACTTTGGAAAAAACACAGGGAAAAAAATAATGGTCGCGACTTGAAAAAAAAATCTTCTTCCTCTTTTTTTTTTCTTTCAGAAAACATAACCTCAAATATCAGCAAATGTGCTGCGACCTATTGCATTTCCAGTGAACAGTTTTAACTCTCCTCTCGTGTGTTGTAGTTTTCTGAATAGTTCATAGAGGTCGCTAGGTATAGGTGCGTGAAGTTAGCACCACAACTTTTGCTGCGAATTTGTACCAAAGCCCATCATTTAGTACCCATTTTGTTCCATCAAACCAGGTATATGATTCACAGCTCTCACAGGACGGTATGGGCCAGCCTTGCTTTTACGTATAATCGCGGGTTCGCTTTCCGCCAGGGGATGATTCACAGCTCTCACAGGACGGTATGGGCCAGCCTTGCTTTTACGTATAATCGCGGGTTCGCTTTCCGCCAGGGGAAAAATTTTCATCTTGAACCTAAAGAGTTATGATCTCGGATCGGGTGGCTTTCTTCTATCCTGTCCTCCTATATATTAAAATTCAAAATGGTAGATACCTACACCCTACACTATACCTACTTACCTACCAGCTGTTAGGAAAGAATATAAGGCCAAGCTTCGGCCTCTGTTACAAATCAAGCTTTCATCGTCAGGTAATAATTAGGTACCTACCTACGGAGTAGCCAGGTACCTGTGTAGGTAAATTTTAGGTGGTAGTCAGCCTCTAGCGTTTATTTTTGAAATTTTAAATACAGAGAAGGTGAAGCGAATGTATAATTTCACGTTTCAATTTGAATCTGAACAATATGTTAATTTCACCTCTAGCGTTTATTTTTGAAATTTTAAATACAGAGAAGGTGAAGCGAATGTATAATTTCACGTTTCAATTTGAATCTGAACAATATGATTAACTTTATTACCTACATAAACCCTATAGGTAGGTACATAAGTTGGTAGGAGGGTAGGCACCTATTATTATTTTCTTTATTTATCCGTGAAATTTATAGTTAGCTGACTGTATTTTGATCTCCGTTTTCTGTATAGTTGGGTTGATCAAGGGATGGGACTCGACATGACGTAGATGTTGCCAAACTGAATGTATATAGAAAATAAAACTGGGATCTCAGTCAAATAGAAGATCTAAGCGTGTTCGATTCCCATCCGCGGAACGGACTAGTATCCTGAAGAGATATTAAGGTTCGTTCTCGGAACGGCTGACTTTCTTCTATCCTGTCCTTCGTCTCTCTTCAGTTTTGGGACGATAGAACCTTGGATTTTTTTTTCTAACAGTTACAGTTCGTTCCATGAAATCTCTTAGAAATAATTCTAAGCCAGCTGCCCTGGCACCATGGAAACCTACCTGGGATGGACACTGTCTGGTAAAATGCCTAGTATTAGTACTGCTAGTCAGGAAGATAGGAATACAGTGGCGGCTATCGTGACTTCCTTGTATGTCAGAGAAGCCTGTGTTTCAGACTTGTGTGCTAGTCAGGAAGATAGGAATACAGTGGCGGCTATTGTGACGTCCTTGTATGTCAGAGAAGCCAGTGTTTCAGACTTGTGGTCACTTGATGTCTTGGGTATTCAAAACCCTTCTGAGAAGATGTTGCAAGAAGACATTGACCAAGCAACAGATATAGAAAATAAAACTGGGATCTCAGTCAAATAGAAGATCCAAGCGTGTTCGATTCCCATCCGCGGAACGGACTAGTATCCTGAACAGATATTAAGGTTCGTTCTCGAAACGGCTGACTTTCTTCTATCCTGTCCTTCGTCTCTCTTCAGTTTTGGGACGATAGAACCTTGGATTTTTTTCTAACAGTTACAGTTCGTTCCATGAAATCTCTTAGAAATAATCTAAGCCAGCTGCCCTGGCACCTTGAATGTAACAGTACCCAAGGGCTCACTGAAGTTAATCTTTGCGCGTGGTTGGCAGAGTTGGAATTTGGGGGGCAGAGGGGTCCCGGCTACCTCCCCCCCCCCCCCCCCGCTTTGGTACAAATTTCGGGCGATAATGGAGCCTTCATTTATCTCCTGTGAAACTATGTACCTCATATTTCACTCGGGTGGGTACCGGGCACCGCATGTACTGCTGCCCACTCGGGCTGGATGAGGTTATAATATTTTAGGAGACGGGTAGTTTGTCATAGAATGAAGGCTATATCCCAGACTCCCAGACGCTCGACGCTAAAAACCAAAGTAGGTATATTCTTTATCACAGACTTCACCCTCGCTGCTGTAAAACCAGTTTAAGAGCGGAATCAAAACTTAAGAAATCGAACTATAGGGCGGGCCATAATATTTCTCATTTCACTTTTTCAAGAAATTTGAAAAGTGAAATGGTTTGGATTTCATTTAGATAATTGTGAGCTTTAAGTTTATGTTTGATAATTATGCTTACCTCTATAATTACCTCAAGATTTGGTATATACCTAGGCAGGAAGGTAGGTATACCTATATAGGTAGATAGGTAATAATTTGATTATTTTTGCTGGATTTCAAGACGATACTGATGACGTGAGTTTAAACCGGAATAAATAATACCTACGTCTAGAATCTCTGCGTCATTGGTCAAATGATTCGACTTTTTTGGTGCGAAGCAGCCAAAAATCAGCCAAATAAATATGGCAGGCTTTTATGAATTGCATTTTTAGAATTTCCACCAGTGACTTGTTCCAGGAACCACTTTGCACTCATCACTTTCACTCCACGCACAGAAATAGGTATACCTATCGTCCTGTCAGTAGGTATTTTATGTGTGAGGAATCAAATAATCCCGCGGGACCTCCAAAGTACAAACCCAATGTGATACCTAATAGGTATCTACCCACAGTAGTTCAGTACCCACTCAGCCACGGAGGTCTCAAAAGCAGTCATTTTATTGGCCAGCCTAGTTAGCTTGGTTGTTAGCGCGTCTGCCTTGTAAGCGCTAGGTCGCGGGTTCGATTCCCGCCCGGGGTGGATTTTATGATGAACGTAAAATGTTCGTTCTTGGAAAGGCTGGCTTTTTTCTGTCCTGTCTTTGGAGAGATAAGACCTTGACAGTTACAATTCTTCCAATCAAACAAAAAATAATAAAATATTGTACCTAGGTATGTTCTTAAGGTGTGTGCCCAAACATAGTCGACCGGCTGTCGAACGACATCGATTCACAATAAATTCACATCGATCGAAGGCCGTCGATTGTGTGGACACACCTTTGGATCTCACCAATATCAATACAAGTGACATTGACATTCAGATCAGATGTCACAGGATGCCATCAAGGTATCCTGACAGTTCCAATGTTTACAACACAAACCTGACGTAACCATTTTCTTCAGACGTATTAAATCTAGGTACTTCAGGTAGGTATCATAATCTGTGAGTAGGTTGTAAGTTGTAACTATATGTAGTTACTACACTTGACTCGAACTAGCAACCTCTAGATCTGAAGTCCACTGCGTTTAACCAGTATAGGTATACCACTGAAGTTGGTCACATCTCGAATCATGAATGCTTATGTAGATAGATATCAAAATCGATTACTTGAGGTACCTACCTATACTTGTATATAATAACTATAGAGACGTATTACCTACGTACCTATGAGCTATGAGTAGTTACAATAGTAGGTAGGTACCTATTTATAGATAGATAAATAGGTACTCGTAGGAAAACGCCTGTCGGAAAAATGAGACGAAAGAGAAGGAAGGAACTAGGAAATAATATAATGAATGATTCGAGCAAGATATTAAAATCTATAACGTAACGGCCTATACCTGATGTTATGGTAACAAATGCGATTACTATTATGACGATTATAGTATAAAATCCAATGGATACCTATCTCTATAGTGTTTTCACCCGAAAGTTGGCAACTGATCCTGGATGTGAACTGAGCTCCACAATATAAAGGAAAACAGCATTAGGAGAAAGCCAGCCGTTCCGAGAACGAACCTTATAAATCGAACCTGCTAGGATCTTGTTTAAAGTAAGTAGGTATAAGGCATTATAAACATTTCAATAATCACATTTGCAAGTACTTGAGATTTAGCTCTAAGGCTAAGGCCTTAAGGTGTTAACGAAAATCGAAGCTAGTCAGTTTGGTGAAATAAAAGTACCTATAGATGTCTAGACTAAGGAGGAAGGAGATTTCTTCGATTTTCGTGCAAGCAATATTATCTCCACTAATACTTACCTACATCAACACCTTTATATACCTAGCATTTCTGATAGAACATTGATTTTAAAAATCCTAGGGTAAAGACGATGAGTCACTGAAAAAAGCGTTTTTCAAGCAAGTACTATCAACTTACAAGGTAAGAACTATAAAAGGTATCTCCACCTTATAGTTATCAATACTCCAGGCACCTATCAGTCATCAGGCAGGTAGATCTAGAATCATATTTTCACATTATTCAAATCATAACTCATAATCATGAATACTGGATCAAGCCGAATCGAGTTCTTGGTTGGTAATATATTAATATGTACATATCTGCGATGGGAAATTCACCTCCAGGTTTGCAGACTCATGTTGTCTTGGTGTAGATTCGTAGAGTTGTAGAGAGTAGGTAAGTTTGGCCATTTTTATACGTTTTCGTATGCATTTCTTATTGACCAGAACCTAGAACAACTCTGAACGTCTACTTTTTCACCTCTCTCTCAACTTACATAATAGGTACATATGATCAGAAAATTCGGAGCTCTTAGCACATCCACTAATAATGGAAATCTCTCTCTCTCTTTCTCTCTCTCTCTCTCTCTCTCTCTCTCTCTCTCTCTCTCTCTCTCTCTCTCTCTCTCTCTCTCACCCTTCTTACTTTCCTTATCCTATTTTCGGTTTGAATATTTTTCAGCTTAGCATAGTACCTGTGGGTTATTGCCTTCATATTTTGCGATCCCTTTCTTCTTTCTCTCCTCCTCCTCCTCTTCTTTTTCTACAAATTTTCCTATTCGTTACAAAAACAAACAGAGCAAAGGGTCAGAACACAAGGAGGAGAAAAATAATGAATGGGAAAATAAAAAGACACCGGTCGCTACATTACTTTCCTTCCTATAGGATAAGGAAAGTAAAAATAATAGTCTTTTAAGAGATAAAACACTACCCTAAATTTCAGCTTCTCATCTTTAGCCGTTCAAAAAATATTCAGGGGTACCCAGACTAAACCCACTCTGCATATTAACCCTGTATAAATGAAAACTTGGGAAGAGAAGAAAAATTTTCAGATAAATAAATATTTTGAATTAACAATATGAAATTCAATTTCTGCTATACTAACTTACTTTTTTTTTAAATTCAGAAACAGATATTATTTTCCCATTAGAACATCGCACTTTCAAAGTGTGGCTTTTTCAGCTTGAATAAAGACAAACACATTTCCTTGCAGAGGTAGAATATGATCGCGGGTATGTAAGTAACCTTTTCATCGGGGTTTCAACTTGAAATAAAATTAAAGATGCAGAAATTCAACAGAACGTCATAAAAAGGTTGTAATGATAGAACGTCATAAAAAGGTTGAATGATATAAGCGGACTTGTTCAGGAAAGAGAAGATAACTATGTTGAAAGACACCTGAAACTAGAAACCAGTTCTTCCTGTAGGTTTGGGTTTCCTGTTGCTTCTTCCCAGAGTTGCCCAACGATACCTGAAACTAGAAGACTGTAACTCGGGGAAGTAGCAACAGGAAACCCAAACCTACAGGAAGAACTTGTGGATGGAAACCAACTACAATACCCTGTTTGGGAGAGTTTGAACCGACTCGGGACGGTAGTGACTCGCTGTAAAGCTAACCTGGAAGTGGGGCTACACAGATGAGGACAGATGTGATTGTGGGTCAAATGGTCAATCCAGACCGAGGCCCACCTTCTCTAACCTCCATGAAACTTTGAAAGATCTGCAAGTCGCAAACCACAAAGCAGTTGCAGTGACTAGATCTAAACAACTTGACAACAAAGGTGATCCGGACTCGGAAAGTAAAGTAAGTAATTGAAATAAAGTTGGTTCCCTAATAGAACCGCTATAATTCAGATCGGGCTAGCACTACAAGAAACGAGCAAGAGATATCAGTAAAATATAAAGTTTTTATTCTAATAATATTTCTGAATGAAATTGTACCTACATTTATCTGTATAGATATATTGTATGTGCAGTCCCAGTTTTTCTCACCAGGATTCTTATCTTCAACTGAAATGTTTCATTTAGAACATGATGATTACATTTATACAACCTGATTACCATGGTCGTTATATTGATTACCTATAGCCTATACTAGAAAACTTTCTCGCTTTGAGTTCATAGGTCGTCGCGACAAATTTCAAGATCAGAGCTCATTTGTGTGAGAAAAATTTGCTTTAAATCAAGTGGGTAAGTCAGCTCCCATGGCGTAGTGGTCACTGCGCTCACCTTGCACGCGGGAGACCCGGGTTCGATTCCCGGCGGGGTCA